>NC_045641.1:1540940-1742527 GCF_009829145.1 Chiroxiphia lanceolata | reverse complement strand
TCGTTTATCCTGATCATTAAATATTCCATACCTGCAACAAGCCTGGGAAAAAAAACTCTTCAACAAACCTCAGAACTGCAGGGGAGCTTTAGAAAAAAAAAAGCTGTGAATGATCCTAAATGAAAATTATCCTAAATAAAGAAATGATCCTAAATGAAGAAATGATCCTAAATATGACATTATTCCTTTGGCAAAAGACACTCGGGGGTTTTTAACTCAAGGGGGGTTTTTTTGGTGCCCTTTTTATGTTTAGGGCACCTCAAAGAGCCCTGATTTTTTGTGATCATTAAAATATTCCACACCTGCAACAAACCTTGGGAAAAAACTCTTCAGCAAACCCCAGAACTTCAGGGGGAGCTTTAGAAAAAAAAGCTGTGAATGGGAAGAAATGATCCTGAATGAAGAAATGATCCTAAATGAAGAAATGATCCTAAATACGACATTATTCCTTTGGCAAAAGACACTCGGGAGTCTTTAATGCAGGGTTGGTTTTTTTTGGTGCCGTTTTTACCTTTAGGGCACCTCAAAGAGCCCTGATTTTTTGTGATCATTAAAATATTCCACACCTGCAACAAGCCTTGGGAAAAAAACTCTTCAGCAAACCCCAGAACTGCAGAGAGAGCTTTAGAAAAAATGAGGTTTTTTTGGTGCCGTTTTTACGTTTAGGGCACCTCAAAGAGCCCTGATTTTTTGTGAACATCTCGACAGACAGCTGAGGTGAGGAAGTGAGGATAAAAACCTTCCCACAGAGTGATAAAATTGCTCCTTATTTTCCTTTCTTGCAGCACTTTGCCTGACCTGGACTCTTCCTACCCCATGTTGGTGTTGGTGGGCCCCGTGTCCTGTGGGAAGAGGGAACTCACTCATAAGATCTGCAGGCAGTTCAACAATTTCTTCAGGTTCGGGTAAGTTTGCTCCCAAAAATTCCAAAGAACACCAAAAGAATTCCAGAGAGCTCCAGGCTGGAATTGCTGCTGGCTTGGGTTCTTTTTTTTCCCCCTCTAAAGAAGTTAAAACCGACAATAAAATGTTTGTTCTGATGCGTTTTTAGCTCTTCCCGAGCCTCCATTGCCTGAAGTCATCAAATACTTCCTGGAAAAAAAAAAAATTAGATTATCCTGGTGTTTTCAAAGGTGAACAGCAGACAAAAAAACCCCATAAAAAAAAAATGTGGCTTTTAGTGCTCCTTTTATTGAGCTTTTCTCTCTGTGCTCGCTGGTGCCCCTCAGACTGAGCAGCTGGTTGGATCTGGGTGCATTTCTCTTGATTTTGGGGATGTGCCTGCATATAAAACATCAAAATGCACCCAAATCTGGGAAAGGTAGGAAATGCAGCTGCTGGATGAGTTTATTGGCCTGTGAGTAGAGTTATTAAAGAAAATAGCACCTTCCAGACTCCCCCACCTCCTGGAAACACTAATTGGCCCTGAATTCATGGAATCACAGAATCATAGAATCAGCTGGGTTGGAAGGGACCTCCGAGATCATCCAGTCCAACCCTTGATCCAACCCCACCGTGGTTCCCAGCCCATGGCACTGATGCCACATCCAGTCTGTCCTTAAACACCTCCAGGGACGGAGAATCCCCCACTTCCCTGGGCAGCCCATTCCAATGGCTGAGCACCCTCTCTGCAAAGAAATTCTTCCTGATATCCAACCTAAACCTCCCCTGGCACAGCTGAAGACCGAGCCCTCTTGTCTTGCTGATGGTTGCCTGGGAAAAGAGACCAACCCCCCCCGGCTCCCCCTCCTGTCAGGGAGTTGCAGAGAGTGAGGAGGTCTCCCCTGAGCCTCCTCCTCTCCAGGCTGAGCCCCCCCAGCTCCGCCTCTCCTCCCCACTTGTGCTCCAGTCCCTTCCCCAGCCTCGCTGCTCTTCTCTGCCCCTGCTCCAGCCCCTCCAGGGCCTTCTGAGCTCAGGGCCCAGAGCTGGACACAGCACTCCAGGGGTGGCCTCCCCAGTGCTGAGTCCAGGGGCAGAATCACTTCCTTGAACCTGTTGGCCACACTGTTCCTGAGCCAGGTCAGGATCCATTGGCCCTCTTGCCCTCCTGGCCACACTGGGGCTCCTCTTCAGCTCCCTGCCCAGCCCAACTCCCAGCTCCCTTCCTGCCTGGCTGCTCTCCAGCCCCTCTGGCCCAGCCTGCAGCTGCAGGGGCTTCTTGTGGCCAAAGGGCAGGACCCGGCCCTTGGCCTTGGGGAACCTCAGCCCCTTGCAATCAGCCCATGGATCCAGCCTGGCCAGGTCCCTCTGCAGAGCCCTCCTGCCTTCCAGCACATCAACACTCCCCCAGCTTAGTGTCATCTGCAAATTTGCTGATAATGGACTCAATCCCCTCATCTAAATCATCAATAAAGATATTAAACCGAATCGGGCCCAGCACTGATCCCTGGGGACACCACTAGTGACTGGATCCCAGCTGGATGCAGCTCCATCCCCCCACTCTCTGGGCCCAGCCCTCAGCCACTTCCTCACCCAGCACCATTATGAGCCTTGGGCTCCCTGGAAACTTCTCCTTTCCCAAGGGAATTCCAGCCTTGATGCCTAAAGGCTGAAAAATGGATGATTTTAATAATTTGAGGCCTAAAATGAGGCGGTGCAACATGTTCCTCTTCCTCCCACCCATTCCATTCTTCCCAGTTCCTGACTTTTCATAGGTCCTGTAGCACTCCCTGCTCTCTATTCCCGGGATATTGTCTCTCTTCTATATATTCCCAATTTCTTTTATTGCCCTAATTTATCCATTCATTTTTAACCAGACTTTTTAAAGAAAGAGGTTGTGTGACTCTAAAAATATCTTTTTTTTTTTTTTGCCTTTCTTTAAAGCAACTCCTGTTTTTTTTCCTGCTGGAAATTACAAATGAATCGGATGCCAATTGAAATTTTCTAAGTGTGTGTGTGTTGTTTTTTAAAGAGCATTGTTTTTATGCTTGTCTGTGTTTTATTTCCTAAAACTTTCATGCACGAGGAGGAAAATAAACGAAAAAAATTAAAAAAAAAAAAAGGAGAGAGACAGAATCTTAACGGAGCAGAAAATTGCAACCATAAAGCAAAGTTGTATTTTAATTATTCAGGGGAGATTTAAAGCAATTTTATGGCTTGCACTTCTCCATTTCAAACATTCCTCTCATTAAAAATGTATTTCAGGCAAGACACTCTGGCAGTTGGAATGTAAACATGGCCTTGCAATTAAAAAAAAAAAAAAAAGGTTGTAATGTAGAAAAAAGTGTTTTAAAAAAAGAAATTGGACCCTCAAACCATCTGGCTCAGCAGTGACCTTTAAAGCCGGATGTGTTCACGTTATCTTAGGGGAAAATCAAACCTTTGAAAAGGGGAATTTTCCAGAGTCCTGTGTGGAACTCCCTGTTCTCATGTGCTGATTGAAAAAAAAAGAAAAAAAAAGAAAAAAAAAGAAAAAAAAGTGGCATCTTCTAAGGTTATCACAACAAAGATCTGTCAAGCTCTGCCTTGTACACTGAATTTCTTGATGGTTTCTTGAAGTAGAAACGAGGAGTAAAATATCATTGCCAAAGAACTGACCTAAAATATAATTTCCAAGTGAGCCACTGAATACTTGAGTCTAAAATTGCTCCCTGCATTCACTTGGCTGATTTTGGGGGGGTTTTTTTGGGTGGTTTTTTTAGTGGTCCATCCTGGTAGGAAGCTCATGGAGCTGAGCTTATCCCGTGGGTAATTATTTCCCACTTAATCCCCCTGATTTCAGGATTGTTTCTCCCCTTACTCTTAGGATCTGCCTAAAGATTGGGCTTTATATTTGGGTTTTTAACCTCCCAGTTCAGCCCAAGTCCTGCTCTGGTTTTCCATATTTCAGATTTGTCTTTTATATCATCCCACCCCCCAGAGCCGGGGAAAAAAAATTGGATTTATCATTTCTCTGTTCCCAGGGTTCCTGTGACAGCTCCAGTTCAGACCTTGCTGGGCTGGGAGGGGGGGATTTATAACCCAAATTTAATGTTATATTTAAACTTTTTCTCTTTGTTTTTATATTTATGGGTTAATCCTTCAAACATGCAGCATTAGTGGGTTGATTTGCACCTCTATTTCTCATATTTCTTCACTTCTTACAAATAAAATGAATTATGGGATCCTCCTTCCCCCCCCCTTCCCATATTCCACAGCTGCTTCTGTGATGGAAAACAGGTTATTTCTTTATTATCCCATATATTTTCCAGTCCCTGTCACACCACCAGGGGACCTTATTTTGGGGAAGAAAACAGGCTGGATTATTATTTCATCTCTCAAGAAGCATTAAGGAAATGGTGGATACAGTAAGTACCTGCCTTTGGAGCCCATTTCCTGCTCCCAGAGTTGTCCAGGGCTGATTTATTTTATTTTTTTATCTGAAGTTTGGGTCTGTGTGTTCCATTCCAGAGCTGTGTTTTTCTATATCTATTTTTTATTTTATTTTTTTCCAACATTTCCCAGCCACCCTGCAGGGAATTCTTTGCAAGTTTAACAAATTCCCCCTGAAGGAATATTTTGGTTTGTTTTGTTTTGTTTTGTTTTCTGCAGGATTTGTGCCTCCAGCTACTGTTTTCTGATGCTTTTTTTTTACTGTAAAACTTGGGCTTGAAAAGCCACAATGAGGGAGACAACAGAGCCTTAAACAGCTGCTCTGATCCTTAATAACAATTATCAAGGAGTTTAATTTTAAAAGCAAATAATTATAGATCTTTCCAGACATCCTGTGGGAACCAGAGTTGTGAGGTTTTTACCTTGGAAATGTCCTGGCCAATTCCAGTCCTTCCTTTTCTTTGGAATCTTCTATTTCCTATGGTTTGATGGATTATCAAAATAAGGATGTTCCCTGCTTTAGATTTTGCTTTCTCTGCAGCATCCATGAATATCCCATGAATTCTGGGATCCATCAGTAGGATCCTGGTGTTTTATTATCCATGGCCAAGGTGCAAACCCACATCTCTGCAAATTTTGGGCTCTCCTTGGCCTCGTTCTTGGTGATTTTAAACACCAAGAAACTTTGTAGGGAGAGAAAGCAAAGCCCAGAGGGATTATTCTCGTTCAAGGAAATTGTTCCCCTTGAAATATTCCCCTTTGCATTATCCTTGGCTGTTTTGAATTCCAGGGGAAGTTTCTAGCAACCTACAAATACAGTGGCCACCACTATGGATTGGGAAGAGACACTTTGGAATCCATTGCCAGGGAGGGGCTCGGGACCTGCGTTCACTTGGAAATCGAGGTAGGAATTGACCTCAGTGTCACCATTTGAGTGGGATCGGCGTCTTCTCCCAGGGAACGAGGGCCAGGACGAGAGGAAACGGCCTCAGGTCGTGCCAGGGGAGGTTTAGGTTGGATATTAGGGAAAATTTCCTCATGGAAAGGGTGGTCGAGCGTTAAATCCCCCTGGAGGGATTTAAAATCCACGTGGATGTGGCTCGGGGAGGTGGTTTAATGGTGGCCTCGGCAGGCTGGACTTCATGATCTTCAAGGTCTTTTCCAACCTGATAATTCCATGGTTTAGTCACATGGATTTTTCTGCTCTCCTTAAAATTTCTGGCCTGTTTTTTCCATCCTCAGCAGCCCCATCTCCCCTCCCATCTCCTCCCATCACCAGCCCTTCCCAGCACAGCATCCTCAGCTTTCCACCCGTCCACACCTCATTCCAGACCATCCACACCTCATTCCAGAGCTACAAATCCCCCCTAAAAGAAAGTCATCTTCGCTGCTGAAGCCTCAGAACTTCGGGCCTGAGGCAAAAATTTGGGCAGAACTGTCAAAAAACGTGATTTCTTGGAGGCTTTTCCCCCTCCCTGAGGTTTGTCAGGTGCAGGTGCACAGGTGGCAGGATCTCAGAAGTCCTGCTGGGGGGAAGAAACTGGGTCACAAAGTGTCAAAACTCTCTCTTGGAGTCCCAAAAGCCCAAAGTTTTAAGCTAATTTTCTAATTAAGTATTTCTCATTATCTTAGATCAAACATTTACTGGCCCAGGGTTGAGGTGACACAAAAGGAAAGGCCCTTCCCTTCTGAATTCCTTCCACAAATTTACGCTCCATCTCTTTGAGATCCCAAAAATGAGAGACTTGTTTGAGATTCCAGAAGGAGAGACTCATTCCTAAGGGCCTGGAAAGTGCTACTGGAAAAATAGAGATTTTTTTAAAAAAAAGAGCTGTAGGAGACTGCAGTGCTAACACAGGATCCTAAGCTGAGCATCCCCAACTTGAGCAATAAATGATATTAAATTTCATTAATTGCAGGGTGATAATTTTATTGGTGAAAGGGATGATTTAAAACTAGTTTTTAGTTCAATTCCTGAGTGTTCACAAGGAGTTTTAGCCCCCTTTGGCCCAAATCAACCCGTGCACATCCACTGCTTTGCATATAAATGTAAAGATCTTTCCACAAATTTAAGCTCCATCTCTTTGAGATCCCAGAAATGAGAGACTTGTTTGAGATTCCAGAAGGAGAGACTCCTTCCTGAGGGCCTGGGATGTGAGACTGGAAAAAACAATAGAGATTTAAAAAAAAAAATGTAGGAGACTGCAGTGCTAACACAGGATCCTAAGCTGAGCATCCTCAACTAGGGGGAGACTTGAGCAAAAAAATGATATTAAATTTCATTAATTGCAGGGTGATAATTTTATTGGTGAAAGGGATGATTGAAAACTAGTTTTTAGTTCAATCCCTCGATGTTCAGGAGGAGTTTGAGCCCCCTTTGGCCCAAATAAACCCGTGCACATCCACTGCTTTGCATATAAATGTACAAAACGAACAAGTAGCTCCTTGCTCAGATGATCAACAGTTTAATGCTGGCTCGAAGTGCCTGTTTCTTGGCTGATATTAAACAGCAAATTAATAACTTCATCCCTCTGTGTTCTCCATTTCCTTTTTTTCCCCCTCAGTTTTTGACAGGGCCTGTGAATCACCCTCAGTTTTCATCGATCGAGACAGGCAGGGAGGGTGTTGTTGTCTTGCCAGACAGAGCCTTAATGTCCAAGGAAAGAAAAATAGGAGATTAATATGATGGAATGGGGTGCCTTTTAAAGCTGTTGGTGCCCCACAGAGGAGATGTGTTATCAAGTAATTTAGGAGGGAGATTTAATGGAACGTCGTGTTTATCATGAGGGGGCTCGCCCCAGTGACTCGTTGTAACTTTGGGTATTGCCAAAGCTACTCCCTCTAAATTCCTTTGTCCTGGAAGTTTAAGGAATTACGCAGAGCCTTGTATCACCCTGGGCTCTGATACACAGCTGAGAAAACAATAACAGTGAGTATGGGTGTGAGAGAAGCTGCTGAGTCCATTATCTCGGAACCAAAGTGATTTAGCGCCTGCTGCAAGAAATTTAATTACGGTCCGTGGGCCGAGACTGAAAATTTAGAGCTGCTCCTTCCCCTTAATCTCGAGTTTATCTCTGGCTGCTAAAGGACGAGTGACACAAATTTGCCAAGTTAATCTTGCTGAGGCTGCACTTGCAGCCAGTGAAGGTTTTGTGGCGGGGGGAAACGTGTTTGCTGCGCTTTCCCTTCGCTCCTGGAGCCACCAAAACCTACCCAGCCAGGAATTTGGGATAAATGCAGAGCTGTCCTAAACTCAGCTCCCACTTCCAACAGTTTCAGGACCAAACCACTGTGTTTCTCTGCTTACTTTCCAAGGGTGTGAGGAGCTTGAAGTGCACCTACTTTAAACCCAAGTATGTCCTGGTGGTGCCCACGGACAAGGAGGAATATGAGACCCATCTGAGGAGGACAGGATTGTTCAGCAGGCCAGAGATTGAAGAGGCAGTTTCCAGAGTGGACATGTACCTCCAAATCAGCCAGGATTCCCAGGATACTTTGATGCAGTCATCAACACGGGTGAGTTAATCCCTGGAGGTGATTTTTGTGACGGAGAAGGATCCTTTTCCAGTTCGTTCTGCACCTGCCCTTTTGGGGAGGTGATTTTTGGGGTCCACCCCACTGCTGGTGAAATCACTGTGCTACAAAATATGATATTTGTACTTATTGTCAAGGGCACACAGAGCTTACAATTTAAAGATGGTATTAAAAAAAGATAAGCCACTAATGCAGAAGGACAATATTTTGGTGAGTGCAGAACCTGAGATGAATTTGAGGTTGTTTTCTTGAATGTGCTGTTTATGGAGATGAAGGGGTTTTTTTCTCTCCCAAGCTGGATAGTTAAGAATGTATTTCTGTGTCAGACTTCTGTGATTTTGTCCTTGTCTTTGTCCTGATGAAAGGTTGGGTTATATTTTGCATCCTTTCCCTTTCTGCAGATGACTTGAATGAGGCATTCATGGAGCTGAGTCTCCTCATGAAGATGTTCCTGGACTTGGAGCTCCCTGCAGCCTCTGATGACATCCAGGACACCAGAAGCAGGCAGGTACCACATCTGGGAACATGTTCCTCCTGGTTTATCAGTAGAATGTTCCTACTTATGTTAAAAGAATTGAATCTGTGAATGAAGTGACCTGTGAGACCTGAAACCTCCTCGTGCTCCTCTGCCATGGGTTGATCCCTCCTGGGATCTGAATCCTTGATGGATTTACATCCCTGAGGCAAGAAGATGCAGCAAGTGAGCTGCCTGACTCTTCTGAGGATGGTTTAGGGCTGAGGAGCTCCCAAATTCATCCCAAATGAGATCCATGTCCATGGTGGAGAGCTTTGTGTCCATCCAGCTGCTGAACAAGAGGAAATGGGCTGGCACTGGACCTTCCCTTACCCTCTTCCCAGGATAGCAAGAATCCCAAAAAGCATGAAAACCAGGATGCTAAATGAGTGAAGACAACTTATAAATTCGCTCCAAGTGCTTTTGGGGCTGCAGGACAAGCCCAATGATCTGCAGTGGGTTTAAAGGAGCCTTTTAGCCTTTTAAAAGAGCCTCATGATCACCTCCAGCCAACCCAAGTGCTTGCTCTCCTACCTGTGATCGTGCAATCTGGATCAGGGAATGGTTCCATCCAAAAATTCATAGAATATCCTCAGTTGGAAGAGACCACAAGGATCCAGTCCAGCTTCTGGCCCTGCACAGACACCCCAAGAATCCCTCCCCCTGTCCCACAGAGCGTTGTCCCAACCCTCCTGGAGCTCTGGCAGCCTTGGGGCCGTAGCCCACTGTCCTGGGGAGCCTGGTCAGTGCTCGCAACACTTTGGATGAAGAACCTTTCCCTAAAATCTCAGCCTAACCCTCCCCTGACACAGCCTCCAGCCATTCCCTGGGTCCTGTCCCTGTCACAGGGATCGGGATTGGAGCTGCCCCCTCCTGAGGGAGCTGCAGCCCCTGATGAGTCTCCCCTCAGTCTCCTCGTCTCCAGCTGAACAAGCCAAGTGCCCTCAGGACACTCCTCATTAATATATTAATGTATTAATATCCTCCTTCTATATTAATATACGGGAAAACAAACAAATAAAAATCCCCCAAAACTCCCCGCAACAACTTCCAGACAGGCCCATTCCTTGACCAAACTCCCCCTGCAGCAGCAGAAGGAGGCTCAAGGAGGGGAAAGGTGAGGGAGAAGAGTGGAGGAAGAAAGGAGGACTTCTCTTGTCACAGCTGGAATTTCTCCCACACAATTTCTCCCACAGCTGGGATGAAAGCAGACAGAATATGAGCTCCTAAAACACCACAGGAAAAAGAAACAAGGCGCAGAGATTTTTGGCAGGAAGATGACCTGGCAACGTGGACTCATTTTTTGGGTCTTTTTCCTCTAATTCCAAGGTTTTCCATGGTTTATGGCTGCCTTGTCAGACCCATTGCAACCCAGAGCAGTGAATCAGGTTCCTTTGGGAACACAGAGCCAACATCCAGGACCTTGGTGTGGCTCAGGAAGCTGCAAATCCAAGCAGCTGAAAGAAAGGAGGGAAATATCACTGAAGGAGAGTGTAAAATCATCAGCTCCTAATTTTGAGACATTTTTTGTGTCCTGAAAGGATTCATAAATCCTGATTTCCCCATGGACATGGAAAAAAAGCCTGCTGCACGTTATGGTGGCATCTCAGAGCTCCAGCACTGAGGACCTTTCTGAGGAGTCTTATTTAACCTTAAACTAAGTAGGTTTTGTTTTCATTTCCAGAACTTCCTCGTTGGTTAAAATGAGAATGATTCCCTTGCTTTATTTGCTGTAATATTGTGCTTTCTTGCCTTAAAAACTCTGCAGTGTTTTGGCCCGAAGGCAACAAAACCTTAAATGGATCATGAGGAACGAAGGGGGAGGATTAAAGAGAAAATATTTTTAAATAACCCCGTGTTTTTTAATATATGTGTGTTTATCTGAAGTGCTTTTAAAAGGACTTTGTCTCCTCAGCAGCTCTGACTTGTCACCAGTTACAGAAACCCCATTAACACCACGAGATCTGGGTAATTCTGCTGCCCATAAGTAGCTTTTAAATTTACTACACACTATAATTCACTTGGAGCTTCATTTAGAGGTGTTTAAATAAGTTTAAATGTCCTATTTCTAGACATCCTCTGCCCTTATGGACTGTGGGAAATACTTTATGCTAAAAAACTTGCCCCCAGGTGTCTTTAATGTGGACATTTTCAGTCAGACGGTGGCAGGGGGAAGATTGGTTGGGGGAGATTATGATGGGCTGTTAATTCTTTTTTGTTAATGAACTGCTGTGCAAGAGCTTCTGTAAAAATACTGGGAGGAAATAGATAAGTTCTTCTTTTAAAAAGAAAAAACTTTTAATAGCAGAAGTGGAATTTCCTTTCAGAGCTGATAATGTATTAACAGCTTTCATCCGTGGAATTCGGTGCTTTGGTAAAATCATGGAGTGGTTTGGGATGGAAGGGACCTTAAAAGCCATCCAGTTCCAACCCCTTTGCCATGGGGGCAACAAGCTTTGCCCCTTGGGTGCTGCCCAGCACAGAGAAAGGGCCAAGGTTGCCTGCAAAATCCCCTCTTTGGGCATCTCCAGATGTCCAAGCCCAGGAGATCTTGAAGGCTTCACTGAAGCCTTTTGTCGTTTGCTGGTATCCAAATGACTACAAACCATGTTTAGTGTCTTGACATGTCCCCCCAGCACTGTTCACACTGGAAGAAATATAATCCATGGAATCTCTGCTCCTGGCATGGAAGGAACTCCTGCACTGGGCAGAGCCAGGGATCAAATCCCTCTTGCTAAACAGGAGCAACAAAGAGCGCCCCAGTTCCTTTGGCATCTTGTCACCCTAGGGGAAACCAGTTTGAGAGTCAATTCTTAAAGCTGAGGAACAAACCACCCCTGAGCTGGGAGAGATGGGAGATCATGGAATGGTTTGGGATTGAAGGGGCCTAAAGATCATCTGCCCCGCACAGAGAGAAGGGGCCAGCGGTTGACCTGAAATCCCTCTTGAATTATCCAGTATGGCCCAGACCAGGAGATCTTGAAAGGCTTCTCTGAAGCCTTTTGGGCTCTTTGCTGGGTATCCAAATGACTAAAAACCATGTTTAGTGTCTTGACATGTCCACCCAGCACTGTTCAGGCACTTGAGAGAAATATAACTCCATGGAATCTCTGCTCCTGGCAGGGAAGGAACTCCTGCACTGGGCAGAGCCAGGGATCAATCCTCTCTGAGCAAACAGGAGAACAAGAGGCCCCAGTTCCTTTGGATTGTCACCAGAGGGGGAAAACCAGTTTGAGAGTCAATTTTTAAAGCTGAGGAACAAACACCCCTGAGCTGGGAGAGATGGGAGATCATGGAATGGTTTGGGATGGAAGGGAATTTAAAGATCATCCAGTTCCAACCCCAACACATTCCACTATCCCAAGTTGGTCCAACCTGGCCTTGGACACTTCCAGGTATCCAGGGGCAGCCACAGCTTCTCTGAGCAACCTGGGCCAGGGCCTCCCCCACCCTCCCAGCCAGGAATTCCTTCCTGGTAGAAGGAATTCCTGCATACTGCCATGTCCCAATATTTATAAGACCATTTCTATGGCTTAATTTAATATTTAGATACCATTTTATAGACAGGATACATCCCAGCTTAAAGATTTATTTTTTTTTTCCAATTTGAAGTAGTTTTGGTTTTAAAAAAGGAGTTGGTTGTGCCTTGTTTGTGTTTCATGCCGGTGGTGCAAGTCCTTGGATCTCTGTTCCCAGAAATTCAGGGAAATAACAGGTGAGAAGGTGCCCTGTTCCAACTCCCCATGGCATTTTGAGAGCTCTTAGAAAGTGAAAACATCTAATTAGTTAGATTGTGATTAGCTCAGAGGACATGACTGAGGTGCAGGGACCTTAAATCCATCTCATTCCAAACCCTGCCATGGGCAGGGACACCCTCCCACTATCCCAGATTGCTCCAAGCCTCATCCAACCTGGCCTTGGACACTTCCAGGGATGGAAATTCACAATATTTTGGTTGTCTTTTTGTGTGAATCTTTTGTGTCTTTTCCACCTCAGGCTCAAGAACTCAGCTGTTGTCCCCCGGTGGAGTGATTCGTTCTCCATCTGTCAGTGACCTCTTGGACTCTCCTACCAAAAAATATCCCAGAGCCTTCTTGGACCTGAAGGCTGCACCTCCAGGCTCTGTGGTAAGGAATATTTCCTGGAACCTTTGATAGAAATGATCAGTTGTAGTCAAACCTCTCACTCTCTCCGGAGAAAAATGGCTCCTGTTCTCCGTCGGTCTTTCATTCCGACAATATTTCCTGGTTCCCGGAGTTAAGGCAGATTGATGGGAATCACAGAGTCATGGAATGGTTTGGGTTGGAAAGGACCTTAAAGCCCACCAGTGCCACCCCCTGCCATGGGCAGGGACAGCTTCCACTAGCCCAGGTTGCTCCAACCTGGCCTTGGACACTTCCAGGGATCCAGGGGCAGCCACAGCTTCTCTGGGCAATCTATGCCAGGGCCTCCTCATCTTCCCAGCCAGGAATTCCTTCCCAATATCCCATCTATCCCTGCCTTGTGGCAGGTGGGAAGCCATTCCTTGTGTCCTGTCCTTCCAGGCCCTTGGGAATGAGGCAGGTGAATCAGACAAGAGCACAAGTGTAGCTTCTGCTCCATTTTACACCAGAATAAACCTGTTGATCCTAGTTCACTTCATCCACTCATTTACTGGTCTAATGGAGCTGAATTTCATCTCTCACTTCTACAAGATATGAAATGATCCTATTCCATGGAAATAGATGCAGTTATTAGGACAATGAGGGTTATATTTTGCCATCCTGTGGCAGTGGAAAACTCCTGGAGCTGAGCCTTTCCAAGTGTTGTGCCAGAGAAACTGGGCTGGCTGAGGAAGAGTGTGGGCAGCAGGAGCAGGGCAGGGCTTGTGCCCCTGGGCTGGGCGCTGGGGAGGCCACCCCTGGAGTGCTGTGTCCAGCTCTGGGCCCTGAGCTCAGCAAGGCCTGGAGGGGCTGGAGCAGGGGCAGAGAAGAGCAGCGAGGCTGGGGAAGGACTGGAGCACAAGTGCTGGGAGGAGAGGCTGAGGGAGCTGGGGGGCTCAGCCTGGAGAGGAGGAGGCTCAGGGGAGACCTCCTCACTCTCTGCAACTCCCTGACAGGAGGGGGGAGACGGGGGGGGTCGGGCTCTGCTCCAGGGAACCAGCAGGAGGACAAGAGGGCACGGCCTCAAGCTGTGCCAGGGCAGGGTCAGGTTGGACATCAGGAAGGAATGTTTTCCATGGAGAGTGCTCAGCCATTGGAATGGGCTGCCCAGGGAAGTGGTGGATTTTCCATCCCTGGAAGTGTTTAAGGTGAGACTGGATGTGGCATCAGTGCCATGGGCTGGGAACTATGGAGGTAGTGGATCAAGGGTTGGACTGAATGATCTCAGAGGTCCTTTCCAACCTGACTGATTCTATGATTCTGTGATTTCTATGATTCTATGATTTCTATGATTCTAATATTCACTTCTTGCAGTGTTGTGAGATTTTTGGTCTCTCAAAGGAATTTAATTTTAAAAAATAATATATTCTGCATTCTTAGAAGAAGTTGAGGTGGATATGAAGTGTGGTACCTGGTTATCCTCCAGGTTGATGGTCTCCAGCAGATCATGTTCTGCAAGCCTCGTAAACTGGTTATTTTATTGCTGGACAGGTCCAGCTTCTGTAGAGTTTTCAAGCTCTCCAGCCAGTACAAGAGGGCACGGTCTCGAGCTGTGCCAGGGCAGGGGCAGGTTGGACATCAGGAGGGAAGTTTTCCATGGAGAGGGATCATCCATTGGAATGGGCTGCCCAGGGAAGTGGGGATTCTCCATCCCTGGAGGTGTTTAGGACAGACTGGATGTGGCATCAGTGCCATGGGCTGGGAACCACGGTGGGGTTGGATCAAGGGTTGGACTTGATGATCTCAGAGGGCTTTTCCAACCTGTCTGATTCTATATCTGTGATTCTATGATCAGTCTCAACGAAGGGCTTGGGTTTCAAATCACCTCGTTCAACTCCAGCTTCATCTCTCTCTCTCTTTTCCTCACTTTCCCCAAAGGAATTCCTTCTCCTTGCAGGCAGAGGGGCTGTTGGGGCTCTGGAGCAGATGTGTCTAATGCTCCTTTTTTTAGACAACAACAACAAGGGAAAGAGGAAAAGAAATATGAAAGCTCTGAAGCTGATTCCCTTCCAGGGCTCTGCTGTCACTCTACTGAGCGATGGCTTGGCAGCAATGACCTGCTGTCCAATTTATAACCACCTCTGATGGGCAGAATTAATGCTGGAGGTGGAGTGACAGCCCCCCCTTCTACCCCTCTTTTCCCAGGCTTTAAAAAAGCCATGGAGAAAGGTCTGCCTGGGAGATGGGTGGCAGAAATAGGGAAACTCCCATCTTTCATTTTTCTGAGTCGAAATGTCTCTTTTCACGCCGTGAACGACTCCAAACCTGTCACAAATGTTGTCCATTGTCACCTTTCCTCCATCCAAAGCTCTGTTGGTGGAAGCTGAGGGAGAAGCCAGACTATCCCTTCCCTTGGTGGCCCCAGAACTCGTTGATTTTATTTTATTTCAAAATTTGACATTTTGCCAAGGCAGGGAGAAGCGGTTTAAGATGGAGGAGGCCATAATTTACCTCAGGTTTAACTTAACTTAGTGGCCACAAACCTCTTTTTATTCTATTATTCTCCTCTTTCAGTGCTGGTAATTCCTTTGTGTCGTTTACTGCACAAAGTTTTTATTAGATTTTTTTACAGGAAGCAAAAGCTTTTCAGTGTCAACCCAGCAGAATGTTCAAGGTGAACCACAGAATCCTCTTAGACCATATTTAATGAGAAGAATATAAATACATCTGTAGACTTTCAAGTAAAATTTTGGCTAAACTGTTAACATTTGAGGCTGGTTTTGGCACCCAAATAATGTGCTGTCACTGCAGTGCCCACATTCAACTCACATCCTGAAGAACTGGGAAATAAAAAATACGAAGAAATTAATGTGAGTTATTCACGTGAGTTATCCAAGAGCAAAATAAGCAGCAGGATCTGCTGCTCAGGGATCTGATTCCTTGCAGTTCATCCCTTGTGGCCAGGCCAACCCTGCCCTAATTTTGGATGGCTGTAATTAACTGTGCAAGGTGTGAACAGGAAGGTTCTTACCTTAATCCACCCAGCAAAGGAAAAAAAAAAAGGTCAGAATTATATATTTAACAAAAAAAAAAAAAGTGAAATTAAAAACAAGCTCAGTGAGGGAGATTTAGGATAAATAGTGAAGGAATTCACAATAATCACAATGTGAGCATTCACCTCTGTTACAGACATGATTAATTAATTCAACAGATTAAATTAATTGCCTTGATTTACTAATTGCCTTGATTTATTGATTGATAACTATCAATGGCTCTCGGCTGATAACGAGGCAGGATTTAATAACTCTGCCCTGTAATTTAAATTTTTTTTTAAGCACCTGTGGTGCTGGGAAGTTGGGAGGCATCAGAAGTGGTTTTCTGCAGGTTTTTCTTCCTGCCACGTTCTCGTGGAATCACAGAGTTGCTGAGGTTGGAAAAGATCTCCAAGGTCGTCGAGTCCAACCGTGTCCACCACAAAACCACCTCCTCAAGTGCCACATCCATGTGTTTTTTGAACACTTCCAGGGATGGGGACTCCACCCCTGCCCTGGGCAGCCTGTTCCTGTGCTGGACAACCCTTTCTGGGAAGAAATTATTCCTAATATCCAATTGAAACCTCCCCTGGCACAGCTTGAGGCTGTTCCCTCTCCTCCTGTCCCTTGTTCCTTGGGAGCAGAACCCAACTCCCCCTGGCTCCCCCCTCCTGTCAGGGACTTGCAGAGACTTTTTGACTCCTTTGTAGAAACTATTTTGACTGCTGTGAAGACATTGAAGCTTCACTGGAGGTCAAGATCTTCATTATTCAAAAAATTTCATCAGTGAATCACATCCAGCACCTTTTTAATTATAATATTCCTCTGCCATTTCCCCAAAAATCTATAAATACACATGCTCTGGAATTTTAGCACATGAAAGGGCTGTCATAGCCACTTAAATCCCCACATTTGCTGTTGAATTGCTGTGTAAAGTTGGGCTCCTTTCTTTTCCAGGAAGAAGCTTCTTTCCGAAGACGTTTTTCCGTGGCACGTCAGGCCCTGTCATGGAAAGCACCTCCTGCCCCTCTCCAGCTGCTTCCCAGGTAACCCAGAGGGATCTCAGCCAACTTCCTTGGAATTCAAGTGAAAAAGAGCCTGTCTGAGGTTTCTTCTCCACTGAATGATTAGAAACTGTCAGGGATTGCAGCTCTATTCCCTGCCACTTTTAAATCCCAAATAAATCACGGACCAACTTGGCTTTTGACTTGGGAGCGCACTGGGAATGGATGAGGCAGAGCCAGCCACGAGTAACTTGTCTAAAACCATGGAATTATTTGATGTGTCTTCTTAAAAAGAGAAGAAAAGGACCACTTTTTCTGGCAGCTCAGTCTCTGACGTGGTGGTTTTTTTCAGCAGTAATTAGTGGTGGAAGGTCCCAGTTTGTGTTTGCTGCAGTGAATCTTCTCTGTTTAAACAGAATTTCTGAAAGCTTCCTCATTTTATTTTTTATTTTTAATTTTTAAAAATTTTTTTTAAAATTTTAGAAAAGTTTTTTTCATTTTTTTTTTTACTTTTTTAATTTTTGAAGTCCCATCCTGACTGCCCCGCTTCCTTTTCTTCCTCGCAGTCACAGCCCTGCAAAACCAGCTTAAAACTCTCTGAATCTCAATAGTTTTGAGCCCTTCTGCCTTCCCCTGGTGTAAACCTCCCTAACCTGAATTCTTCCTTCCTTGTTTTTCCTACCTGCCACGAAAAAGGCTCCCAGTGGGGACATTTAAAGCATCACAGAGGCCTCTAAATCAGCAAAATCCGAAGGAATAGAAAATTTCCCACCTCTCAGGGCTGCCCAGTTGCCAGATGTGTTGATGAGAATCACTCCAGTGCCAGAGGCTGGAAATTAATTCTAAAAAATAAAGAGAAAGAAAGAAATGCATCATAATAATGCATTTTTCAAATCTTTACTAATTTTAAATGGTGTTGAAGTGAGAAATAAAAATGGAAATGGGTGTTTTCTTTTGCTGGAGGTGTTTTGGGGTTGATTTAGCTCTGCAACATGAACTGTTCTTCTGAGTCTGCTTTAGGTGTTTTTTTTTGCTGCCTTCATTCCACAATTCTCATTCCTTTGGAAGCTGATTTTGGGAGTTAAGCTGGGGCAGGTGAGAGAAAAATCCTGTCACCCCCAATCAGCATTTCCAATGCCTGGCCTGGAGGGATGGATGCAGAGGAGACAACGCCCCATTCCAAGCAAGAATTTAAGTCAAAAAATACCATAAATACGAATGTTATCAAATAGCTGAAATTCTGAGAGAAAAGCCTGGAATGCAGGAATTAGCAAGAGAACCTGGAAGGTCAGGTAGGGCAGTCCAGGAGCTTTTGGAGTGTCTTTGTTTTTGGAGAATTAAGTTTTTAATTCCCATCAGAGAGGGGTTTCACCTTGGAAAACTCACACGGGATTTGATGGATCTTTCTTTTAATATGGAATTATGGGCCTGGGTCAGGAGCAGCTCCAAAGCTCACTGCATGTCCTCCCTCTCAGCTGTGGTGGCCACCTTTGTGCACACTCTGAGTCCTTGGTGATGTGATTTCCTTTGGCTCTGCTCAAGATCCCAGCCAGGAATTTGTGCATGGATTGGGTGGCTCAGCTGGTAAATTCATGATTTCATTGTTTGTAGCAATATTAGCAGCAGCATCCAGCTAATTTGGAGAGAGGTAGAGTGTTATCTTCTCTTATCCCTTTCCACAGTTCTTAATTATATATCTAATATATTTTATATTTCTCTGTGTCTCTGCTTAGTAAATTCAGTGGTGTTACTACAAATCAACTCGAATTAGTAAATTAACTCTCAAAATTGACCACTTTCAGAGTATTTCCAGGTATGGAAGGCCCAGTTGTGGATCCAGGTGTGGCTGCCCCATCCCTGGAAGTGTCTAAGGCCGGGTTGGAAAGGACTTGGAGCAATCTGGGCTAGTGGAAGCTGTCCCTGCCCATGGCAGGGGGTGGCACTGGATCATCTTTAAGGCCCTTTACAACCCAAACCATCCTGTGATTCCATGATTTCAGGTGTCCCTACAACACATGCTGGCACAGAAGGCACTATATCATGCGTGGGAGGCACAATTATCTCCACATAAATTGCTCAAAAATGGCATTAATCTTGTTTCAGGCCATGTTGGCTCAGCAATCCCAGGCACACATCTCACATCTCGATCCATCTTAGTTTTGGTGCATCCCAGGTTCCTCTCTCCTCTGGAATATCCATGTTTGAAGTTATTTTTCTTTTATCTTTCTTTTCTTGGGAGCATTTTAGTTCTGCTTTTACTTTGCTACAGCCTGGCTTCAGTTATTCCAATATAAATCCTCATTTTTCCTCTGAAATTCCAGTGAGATCTGAATTGAGTGAAGACATGGACTTGTGAGTGGGAGAAGCAAAGTGTGTAGAGACACTGGCAGAGTTTTCCAGAGAAGCTGTGGCTGTCCCTGGATTCCTGGAAGTGTCCAAGGCCAGGTTGGAGCAACGTGGGCTAATGGAAGGTGTCCCTGCCCATGGCAGGGGATGGCACTGGATCATCTTTAAGGTCCCTTCCCACCCAAACCGTTGTGATTCCCACTCAAAAAAAAAATCACAATGGGTTGGGTGGGAAAGGACCTAAAAATTCTCCCCCTGGGAAGTGACATTTTGGACCAAAGTGGGACAAACGGAGAGAAGAAAGTTCATTAAAGTGGATTAATTTCAAATTTTACTGGGAAATAAAAGAGGAAGGTCAGTCCTTGCCATGTTTGATGGAGGTGGAACAGAGTGAAACTTTATTCCTTGCAGGAGATCTGAAGCAAAACAAGACAAGAACTCTAAAAAGTAGGTTATCATTAGAAAGAACAAATTCATGAATTATACAGGTAAAAGAATATATATATTTTTAGCACATAGAAATGCCAACATGATCAGCTGCAAGCTTCTGCAAAGTCTTGCTTGAATTGAAGATTTTTTTTTTAGCTGTTGGACTGGATTTTAATTGCAGGAACTCTGTGAGCAGCACCATTAGAGTGGTTTTACTGAGGACTTTTATCCTGATTTCTGTGATTGAAAAGAACTATCAGTGCAAAGTAGATTTTTTGTGTGTGTCCAGGCAATTTTTTCATGTAGTTAGGAAGATTTTAGTGACTTCAGTATTTCTTCAGTGGCAGTTTTGGCTCATCCACACTCCCTCCTTCCTTTTCTTCCACTGCCCCTGCTTAGTGAGGAATTGAATGAAGCCACAGATCAGGTTTTGCCAAACAAAAAGGTTATTTTTTTTGCAGCCAAACCAAATTTCCTCACTCTCTGAAAAGCCCCTTGTGCTGGGAGTGCAAAGAGGTGACTGTGATCAGAAGTCACAGAGGCCAGAGAACCCTATTTCAGTTAAGAGGGAATCAAAATTCTATTTAATATATAAAAACTGATGCCAAAAATAATATATGCAAAAAAAGTTCCTAAACTACTCCAAGTTTTGCCTTTCTTGTGTATCTATAAATATTAAGATTAATCTCCTCATGACATATTTTAATCCCAAACCGAAAAATACTCATTTTTTTCCTGAGCCTGCGTTAGAAATTTTGAAGC
Source organism: Chiroxiphia lanceolata (assembly GCF_009829145.1). NCBI lineage: Eukaryota > Metazoa > Chordata > Aves > Passeriformes > Pipridae > Chiroxiphia > Chiroxiphia lanceolata. The sequence continues at coordinate 1,722,513 of NC_045641.1, read as the reverse complement.
GGTGTCACGCAAGAATCCAACTTATTTTATTTATTGCTACCCTGCAGGGTTATCTCCATAAATTTACCTTCCTAAATCCAAATGACTGAAAAGCTGGCCTCTTTTATTTCCTGCCTCTGGCTGTGTGCAGGTGTAATTAAAGTGATTTTGATGTCTCTTTGCCTCATGGAACTCTCAGGGTTTGTTCTGAGGAATCTCAGGAGCTGTCTGTGCGTCTGAGGGTAATAAATAAGGCCCTGGGTTGAAGTTACAGTCACATCAGGCCTTTAGCTCATGATTAATTTCTTGATTTCTTCTAAATGTTGCTGAAAGAGCTTATAATTAAAACAATTTTTAAATCTCTTTGCCTCATGGAACGTCAGGGTTTGCTCTGAGGGCTATCGGGAGCTGTCTGAGTGTCTGAGGGTAGTAAATAAGGCCTTGGGTTGAAGTTACAGTCACATCAGGCCTTTAGTTCATGATGAATCTCTTGATTTCTTCTAAATGTTGCTGAAGGAGTTTGTAATTAAAGTGATTTTGATGTCTCTGCCTCATGGAATGTCAGGGTTTGTTCTGAAGAGTCTCAGGAGAAGTTTGGGCATCTGAGGGTAATAAATAAGGCCTTGAGTTGAAGTAACAGTCACATCAGGCCTTTAGTTCATGATTAATCTCTTGATTTCTTCTAAATGTTGCTGAAAGAGCTTGTAATTAAAACAATTTTTAAGTCTCTTTGCCTCATGGAACATCGGGGTTTGTTCTGAGGGCTCCCAGGAGCTGTCCAGGTGTCTGAGGGTAATAAATAAGGCCTTGGGTTGAAGTTACAGTCACATCAGGCCTTTAGTTCATGATTAATCCCTTGATTTTTTCTGCATGTTGCTGAAAGAGGTTATAATGAAAGTAATTTTTAAGTCTCTTTGCCTCATGGAACATCAGGGTTTGTTCTGAAGAATCTCAGGAGCTGTCTGGGTGTCTGAGGGTAGTAAATAAGGCCTTGGGTTGAAGTTACAGTCACATCAGGCCTTTAGTTCATGATTAATTTCTTGATTTCTTCTAAATGTTGCTGAAAGAGTTTGTAATTAAAGTGATTTGGATGTCTCTGCCTCATGGAACATCAGGGTTTGCTCTGAGGAATCTCAGGAGCTGTCTGGACGTCTGAGGGTAATAAATAAGGCCTTGGGTTGAAGTTACAGTCACATCAGGCCTTTAGTTCATGATTAATTTCTTGATTTCATCTAAATGTTGCTGAAAGAGCTGGAGTGAGCAAGAGCAGCAGCACTGAGAGGAGGATTTATAGCGTCAAGTCTTGCTTTTCTGAGTTGGAGGGAATTCTGACCCTTTCCCGTTTCCCTGGAGCTCCTGGTCCCTGGAGTTGAGGCTCCTCAGGTTGGGTTTCCTTGCTGTGAGCAGAAGATTTTCATGAGTTTGTCTTGAAGGTCCTTTTGTCTTGTCACCCTCTTGACTTCAATGTGATTTTGCTTTTCAGTTTTGGAATTCTGGAGTCGTGGATTCACAGAATCCTTAAGGTTGGAAAAGACCTCGGAGATCACGGAGTCCAACCTTTAACCGGCGCTGTCGCCCTCACACCTAAGCCATGTCCCAAAGTGCCACATCCACAGGGATTTTAAACCCCTCCAGGGATGGGGACTCCACCCCTTCCCTGGGCAGCCTGTGACAACCCTTCCAATGAAGAAATTTTCCCTAATATTCAATCTAAAATTCATCCTGGCACAACTTGAGGCCACTTCCTCTCATCCTGTCGTGGCTTGTCTTGGAAGTATTTACTTAGTTCACTGAACACAGAGACAACTTCTAAACATCTCCAGCCAGACATGAACCAGTCACCAAGAGCACCAAATTCCCCCCAAATATGAGGATCATGGAATTATTAAGGTTGGAAAAGGCCTCTGAGGTCATTGAGACCGAGCGTTAACCCGGCCCTGCAAAGCCCAAACCCGTGTCCTTAAGTGCCACATCCACACCTTGTTTGAACATTTCCAGGGATGGTGATTCCATCACGGCCCTGGGCAGCCCCTTCCAATGGCTGACCACCCTTTCCATGAGGAAATCTTCCCTAATATCCAATTTGAACCTCCCCTGGCACAGCTGGAGGCTGTTCCCTCTCCTCCTGTCCCTTGTTCCCTGGGAGCAGAGCCCGACCTCCCGCTGGCTCCCCCCTCCTGTCAGGGACTTGCAGAGCCAGAAGGTCCCCCCTGATCCCTCTTTTCTCCAGGCTGAGCCCCCCCAGCTCCCTCAGGAGTTCTCCAGCCCCTTCCCAGCTCCCTTCCCTTCCCTGCACACGCTCCAGCCCCTCCATGTTCTTCCTGAATTGAGGGACCCCAAACTGGACACAGCATTCCAGGTGTGCCCTCCCCAGTGCCCTCTGCCCTGTGCCCACACTGGGGCTGCCACATGAATCCATGTTTTTCTTACCTCTCAGACATGACTTCTTTGCAGAGATATCTCCTTTTTTTACCCCTTTTTATATCTTATTTTTGTTTCTAAGATGCGAATTTCCAGCTGAACAAACACCAGTTTGTTGCTGGACAGTGAAACAATAACAGCTTGAGGCCTTGCAGCAGGGGAGCTTTATTTATTAGGTATTATTAATAAGAAGGAACTAAAGAAAGGGAAAATTTAAGATATAGAGTAGAAAAACCTTGCCTGCAACGAGCAGTGGGTTGGGACAGGGTCTGATTTCTTAGTGGCACTGGGGTATTTGTTACCTTAAAGGCCTTTGGGCCTTTAATCTAATTGGGTTTGGCTTGGAAAGACCTTCAAGATCATCCATTTCCACCCCCTGCCATGGGCTGGAATGGATTTCCCAGAGAAGCTGTGGCTGCTTCTGGATTCCTGGAAGTGTCCAAGGCCAGGTTGGAGCAAGCTGGGATGGTGGAAGGTGTCCCTGCCCATGGGTACCTCTCCTGCTGTATTTAAACACCTATTTAATGTATCATAAATACATCTATCAATGCACATTTATGCATTTAAATCCCACACCGTGTACTTTCACCTGGATGTTCTCACACCTCGTAAAAATCACTGTTAAACAACCTCCCATAATAACCTAAATAACCTGCTTTTCACATTAAATCAGAGCAATGAGAAATGCTGAGGGTCTTTATAAGCTCCCACCCCATGCCTTTTTTCTGTTCAGGAGAATTCTTAGCTAACCTTGCTGTCCTAAAATTCCTTCTTTAAAAGCACCAAACCTACCTTGTGAAAAAATCTACGCTTTCTCATCACTTATTAAGGCCTCCTAAATTTAGACAACGCTCTAAATCTGTACTTTTTTTGTGATGTGAGAGCCAACAGCTCTTTGATTATTTCTAAAAAAAAAAACCCAAAACTAATGCTTTCTTCACCTATATTTATAACCTCTGATTTTAGGTTCTTCTGGTGTTTTTAACTATCTGGGAATTGAAGGGGAGCGATAAAATTAAGATTAAAAGGTGCCTTTTCCACGTTTGGCAAAAAACAAAATCACTTGAGACGCTCCCAAAATATCCCTTTGGCTGGTTTTAGTAGTTGTCATTCAAATTGCCAAAAAAAAAAAAAAGGTGTTTCTTTTAAATTTTACTGCGGACGGAAAAATTTGAATTTCACAGAATCTCAGGATATGGATGAGGTTGGAATGTGCTGAAGGGGAAGAGAGGGAGCCCCTGAGAGGAAATAAATTGCAGGGAGGCAAAACCCAGAAGTGAAACAAGTGTGAAGTCGTAAAGGTCCCACCCTTGGCATATGGGAACAAATCTGCCTTTCCAGGTTTATTCTGGAAATAAAACACCACGCCGGGGTGTTTTCACTTCAGCAGTGTTTTCATTTAGCACCGTTCATGACATGGTGGAAAAACAACTGTGAGGAGATGGAAAAAAACCCTGCTAATCTGGTTCTTTTTTTTGGTTGGTTTGTTTGTTTGGGGGTTTTTTTGTTTGTTTGTTTGTTTTGTTTGGGTTTTTTTGGTGCATTTGCAAAATTCCATAATCCTTTTGCAAGGCAAGTAGGAGAAAAAATTTGGAAGGAATCAGCTTGATTTGTAGAAGCTTGTTGTGTAGAAGCCTCTGAAATATTGGTGAGAAACCCCCCCATGTTTCTGAAATGTTCTAATACAGCCTATAGTGATATTTTTATTATTTTTTTTAGTATGGAGGCGGTTTCTTATTTTTTTTTTTTGTCGTTTCTCTCCGATTTTGTGCTTTCAACAGCTGGAATGGGAGAAAGAGTACACTGAAAAAAAACTAAAAAAAAAAAGCCATCAAGGGGTAAGAACACGAATGGATTGTCCTCCAGGAATTGTGAGTTTCCAAGACCAGGGACTGTGAAATAATCTGATTAAAGCTGGAAAAAAACCTCCAAGATGACCAAATCCAACCCCTAATTTCTGGCATTATTTCCCCAATCTGGCAGCTTTTATTTAATGGTGGGAACCGCACCATTTCTTCCTCAGCTCATTAAACCCTTCTTTTCCCTGCTCTTCTCCTTAAAATTAACCCACAGTAACCTGTTTTTTTCCATACCCAGTTCCCAGGGATTTTTGAGGCTGAACTCATAAAATTAGGCATTCTTTTTTTGCCTTAATTTCTCACTGTTTAACCTTAATCTCTCACTGTCCTACTGGGCAGTATATCTTAATTAATATATCTTAAATCTGTGTTTTAAAGCACCACAGGCACTGATCAACCCTTTAGGCCCCTTCTGTTGTATTTCATTGCTCACTTTTCCCAGGAAAAGCGTTTTTAAGGATGTGGAAACTTATTCCAGCAAGGAGCAAAAAATTCAGTGACTTGGAGAATAAAAACTTCATAATCTGTCACTGAACCTTCATTATTTGGGGGTGGAGCAAAAGCCTCATTTCCCACTGCTCAGTGCATTGAACAAGCAGCTCCAATATTTAATTCCAATCACAATCAATAGGTAAAATATCTGGAATATCATGGCATGATGTGCAGTGATATATGTATTTTATGATATATTCCATGTTAGATTTGCTGCCCAGTGCAAGCCCAATTTAAACAGGGTCTGTAGCAGCCCAATTTTTACTCAGCTCATTCTACTTATTTTGTATTTAGTGCTCCCAGAATCCTTTTATCTCATTATTTCTTTTTTTTTTTTTTTTTTTAAATTTTAAGCTTCCTGTTTTTCCATTTCTTTTCCATCTTAAACTGACTGGGAATTTGGACTAAAGGGAAAAAATGTCAGGTCAGGACAAAACAGCTGCTTTACCTGGAATAGTCCTGTTTATTTTTTAATTAATTTCATTAATTAATTAATTAATTAATTTTAATTAATTTAATTTTTTTAATTAGTCCTCCCTGGCTTTCAGGGAAGGACTAAAGACACATTATCCAAATTAACTTGCAGGATGAAGGAGAGGTGGGTTCCCCTCACGAGCTCCACTTATCCCACTTATTTTTGACATTATTCTCACAATAATGCTTTGACAAGAAACCTTAATTAAATTAAAATTCCCTGTCACACTTGGACTAGAAAATCCTGGGTACCTGCATTCCCTTTGCACTTGTCAAGTGGAATGTTCTCCCACAGTTTTCCTGGTTTTCTGCTCTTTCAGGAAAGATAAATTACCTGTTTTCATGGAAGTGCCACCTTGTTTTATCCCATTATTCATGGGATAAATAATGGGAATATCCCATTATTCTTCTTATTGTATGGATTTATTAAACAACCAGTGAAACACTGACTTTCTTCACCTCTTGAATCGTGGGATTATCACAAAAACACCTTGAAAAAAAAACCGACAGGATGAAATTCCTTTGGGAAAGGGCAGGGTAGATAATCCTTGGAATTCCTCCCCAGATCCATAAATCTCCAAACTGCTTTCTGTCACCCAGACCAGAGACATCATGAAATGTCTTCAGCATTGCCAGAGAAATCCACTATTAAGGGCCTTTTCCTTACTTTTTGTGGAATAAACTGGAATAGTCCGTGGATGGGAACGGGAAGCCTTTATGGGAACAAGGTTGTTCTCACCAGGAGGGCCTCAGATCATCCAGATTTTTCGCTTTGAGGAGCTTTTTTTGCAGGAGACACAGCAGGTCAGAGGTGCTTTGGGTGCTGCTCAAGGGTTGTCTTGTCACAAAAACGCTTTTTTCCGAGGAAATTCCTGGTTTTTTCCTCACCTCAAGGGAATTATTTCCCGCAGTGCCGAGCCACGGAGTTGGAAACGAGGAGCTGGAATTCTGATCTCAGAGCTGGAGATCACCTGGATGTGTGATGGATTAATTCATTCAGGAGATGAAAACTGAGGAATGTGCTCGTGGCGTTGGCTGGAAACCGGGAGAGGGTTGTGGGAAGGTTTTGTGGAGCGAAGTGCTGGGATGAATTTCTCCCTCCTGTCCCAGTCATGTGGCTGCTGCCACATCAGTGATGCTGCAGCTGCTTTTTTATTGCTCTTTTTAAGCCAAGAATCATTTCCTGGTTTAAGCCAGGAATCATTTCCTGGTTTAAACCAGGCCTCCTTTCCCCCTCTCGGCTCCAGGGAAGCTGCTCCTGCTGCTGATGGTCGGTGGGGTCCCAACACCCACCACCCTGAGGAACCCAAAGCTGAGCACCAGGATCCAAGAGGAGCTGGGAATTCCAGGGACAGGTTGAAAGGTTTGAGCTGTTTTCATGGAAGGGTGGGAGCACGGGGTGGGCTGGGTTGGAAGGGACCTTAAGGATCATCCAGTTCCAACCTCAACACCTTCCACTGTCCCAGGTTGATCCAACCCGGCCTTGGACACTTCCAGGGATCCAGGGGCAGCCACAGCTTCTCTGGGAAATCCATTCCAGCCAGCAATTCCTTCCCAATATCCCATCTAACCCTGTCCCTCTGGCACTGGGAAGCCATTCCCTGTGTCCTGTCCCTCCAGGCCTTGTCCCCAGTCCCTCTCCAGCTCTCCTGGAGCCCCTTTAGGCCCTGCAAGGGGCTCTCAGCTCTCCCTGGAGCCTTCTCTTCTCCAGGGGAACATTCCCAGCTCTCCTAGCCTTGGACACTTCCAGCATTCCAAAGTAACACTAAAACCGGTGCCTGCTTATCCATAAAGTTCCTCCCCCTCTGGATGAGTTGGAGCAGTCACTGGACAACCTGGAGATTTCACCCCCAAACCCGCTGGCTTTTCAACTGGAAATTCAGGGTAAATTCTGAATTTTCTTTGGAATAAACTCCCTCTTAGTGATTCATCCCTTTTGTTTTTTCATTTCTGCAGGGGCTGGTGAAACCCTCCAGAGAAAATCCAGCAAGCCCAAGTCAGGTTCTCACGTCCCTCAGCTCCTCACCCAGCCTGGCTCCAGTTCCAGAGCTGTCCTGCCTCCAATCCCACCCGGGAGGAAGAGCAGCAACCCTTGATGGCCCCACTCCCCCCTCCCAAAAATCTTGGCCACCCCCACTCTTTATTTTAACAACAACAGCGATTTTCATCAAAGATTATTACGAAATCCATTTCTTATTAGCCCTCAAAAAAAATAAAGTTATTTATTTCAAACTTTATTAAAAAGTCGTTTCTCTCTCTTTCCCAAAGCTAAAAATTATTTCCCTGGGCTCTCCCAGCTGGGAAAAATGCTGGAGATTTTTTTTTCCCCCAACGGCCACAGGACCATATTTTCCATTAATTTCTCTCTTTCCTCCCCCCCCCCTTCTATATTATGGAATTAATTGAGGTGTGAAAATATTGTCTGTCTTGTAGGAGTAGGGAATTATTTTGAAGAGGTTTTGTGAAATGTTCAGAGGTGAGTTGGGAGGGAAAAAACCAGTTCAAAATCCTTTTATTTTTAAAAAATAAAAGCCATAATAATGGTGGTCTAGTCATAATAATCTGATTTGCAAATGCATTTAAACAACCAAGTAAGGGCTCAGCAACCAAAATTAATGCAATTAGTGAGAACTGGATGGGCTGTGGGTGAAGATTTTCTGTGAGCTCTGACAAGTCAATAAAAGCCTGGAGCTGTTTGTCCTGAGGAATTTTCATTACTGGTGAGTAATGGACAGATCCAGCCTGAAATTCCAGGGAAATCTGTAAAAGGACTCCCAGCAGCTTCCATGGAGCAGCTGGAGGGACCCTGGAGCTGAAGAGCAACAGCTCTTGTGAGGCACCGGTTTTTAATGATGGGTTTTGGTTTCTTGGGAAACTTGAATTTCATGGAATCACAGGATGGTTTGGGCTGCAAGGGAACTTAAGGATCATCCAGCGCCATCCCCTGCCATGGGCAGGGACACCTCCCACTATCCCAGGTTGCTCCAACCTGGCCTTGGACACTTCCAGGGATCCAGGGGCAGCCACAGCTTCTCTGGGAAATCCATTCCAGTCCCTCCCCACCCTCCCAGACAGCAATTCCTTCCCAATATCCCATCCATCCCTTCCCTCTGGCACTGGGAAGCCATTCCCTGTGTCCTGTCCCTCCATCCCTTGTCCCAAATCCCTCTCCAGCTCTCCTGGAGCCCCTTTCGGCCCTGCAAGGGGCTCTCAGCTCTCCCTGGAGCCTTCTCTTCTCCAGGTGAACCCCCCCAGCTCTCCCAGCCTTTCAATAACAATCATTATTCTGAACATATTATTTGGACGTATGACTATTCACCAATAATTATTTGGCGCAGACTCATCACGAGCTGCTTTTAATCGGCACCAAATAACCCCAAAAAGTCAATCCCCGGCCGTTCCTCCCCACAAAGTGTCTCGCCCCCACTCCCGCCTCCTCCTGCCGCCACCTCCGCGCCGCCATCACGGCGTCACCCCAGAACTACAACTCCCATCATGCCCCGCGGCGGGGCGCCATCAGGGAGCCGCTGAGGCGCGGCGCGAAGGCTGCCGGGAGTTGTAGTCCCGGCGGCCGGCGGGGAGCGAACTACCGGCGGGCGGAGGAAGCGGGGGCGGCGGGGCCGGGGCCGGGAGCGGGGCAGGATCCCGGGATCGGGATGCGGGGGCGGCCCGGGACGCGGCCTCGCTGCCCGGAGCGACATCATGCACCCGGCCCTGGCGGTGGGGCTGGTGTTCGGCGGCTGCTGCAGCAACGTGGTGTTCCTGGAGCTGCTGGCCAGGTGCGGGGCCGCGGGGAGGGGTTGGGGGGGCGAGAAGGGGGATATGGGGCTGGAATGGGATCGGGATGAGCGTCCCTGGGATGGGGACAGCACCGGTCTCAGGGTTTGTCAGGGGAGGAAGCAGCAGCGGTGCCAGGGCGGATCCAGGACATTATGGGGGGATTTGGGATGGGGGCGGTACCTGGGGCTGATCCTGAGCGGTCTTGGACCATCCCCCTCCCAGCTCGGGGGGCATTCCCAGATCTGGGGCTCCTCATCCATGTGCCAGCAGAGCCTGGTTGTGGATCATCGCCTGGTCCGATGGGTTGTGGGGGGGTTTTGGGGTTGTCCCCCTTGGTTTGGGCCGTGTCATTGACCTGCCCTGGCACGGGGGGTCTCACGGTCTGTCCCCAAAGCATCCCCAGCCATCCCCGATCCCGGCCAAGCCGCAGCTGGAATGCCAAGGAGGAGACGTGCAGGAGCTGCCTGGGAGGTCCCTGGGGACAAGCCGGGAATGTTTTCCAGCTGGGAATGTGATCTTTGGCAGCCGCGAAGCCACCGCGCCAAGGGCAGCGCGTCCCCGGGGCGCCGGGAGGGGACGGGAACCTGCCAGGTCGGGGGCTGGTTTTTTTGGGAATTTCACCTTCCCCACCCCGATGTGAGGGATGGCAGGGCTTGGGAATGGTAAAGGGAAGGTGGAAAGGCCTAGACCTGACTGGAAAAAAGTACTGATTGAACGGGTTCTGAAATCACAGGCAGTTGGGAGCCGCATCCCCTGAACATTCAGTGCTCTGTTCACTTCAGGCTTTCAAAAATAGCCCTTTCTTCCAGCAATATCCCAGATTTTTTAAGGGAAAAAGGGAGTGCAAAAGCCAGCAGGGGGGAGCCCAGGACACGGGTACCTTCACACAAAGTTGCACAGTCACTGGATAAACCAAGAAGCAATTCCTGGAGTTTGTCTTTCAGGGATTGCTCCAACCTTTTCCTGCCTGGCTTGTGTTGCAGCACCAGTGACAGAGGAGGAATGAACCCTTTGGAAGTGAAGAAAGCTTTGGATCTGGCTCCAGCCAGACCTTAAAACGTTTGGCCCTGCTCAGAGCCTGAATTAGGTGTCTAAACCCCGGCAAATTCCAGGAGTCCAGTTGCAGACATCAAGGAAAAGCTGCATTTCACACACAGATTATTCTTAAGCGTCACCTCTCATCCACTTTGGAAATTCCTCTCATCCACTTTGGAAATTCCTCTCATCCTTCCAGCTCAATTCCTGTGCCCTTTCCTTGCCCTGGGCACCTAAATTGGGGTAACACCGATTATTTCTTTGGGTTTTGGTGCATCTGGAAGGAAAAGTTCCTCCTGCAGATGAACATTCCCATGAAAAGCAAGGCCCTGGAACAGGATCACAGGAGAAGGCAGGGACCAGACTGGGAGTCTGGTGTGGAAAAACAGAGGTGTTTGGAAGAATTTGACTCGGGATTTACGAGGAAAGAGTTAAGGAATGAGAACTGTTTAGTCTGGAGCTGCCTGAGAAGAGACAAAAGGCTTTAAACCTGGGTGAAGTGGCTGCAGAAACAAGGAGAGAAATTTCTCTGCTGGACTGTGGAGGCAGAACAAGTCAGGGGCTTGAATTGCTGGGAAAGGGGTTTAAAACAGGCCCAAAAAATCAGATTTTCTCCCTCTCAGTGTGGGTTTGGAACAGAGGGAGAGCAGGGAAAGTCCTTGTCTGGAGCATCTTATCGGTTGGCTACGGCTAAAGCAGACCTGGGGGTGATAAATCCAGGTTTTTTGGCACCTCTTTCTGTGCCTGAGGGTTGTGAGGCAAAGAATGGGCAGATAAAGGGCTTTTTTATCTCTTTCTTATCACTTCCCACATAACCCCATGTGCCAACACTTCCCTGATAAAGGGAGGTCACGTGCAGGGATCTGGGAATTGGGAGGAAGCAAAGTCTAGTGCCTGGAAATGGATGTTATGGAACCCAGAAACTTGGATTATTCCAGGTTTCCACCTGCTTTGTGTTCCCTGTTTGCAATCCTGGAGCCTCTGGCTCCGGTGTCTCTCCTCCTCAACCTCTCCTGGAAGTTTCCTGGACAATTAAGCCCTGAGGAATGTGAGGATTGGCAGGAAAAATGCCGGGAGAAGGTGCCTTTTCCTGGTTTTCCAGTTAGTGCCAGCTCTTGCTGCTGCTTCCCAGAGGTCCAGAGGAAAATTTGGAGGAGACAGCTTGGATATTCCTGTTCTCCAGTGCTTGAATCCTGCAAAACCGTGTCCAGAGCCAGAGCCTTAACATGTGGCAGCTTGTTCCATGAGGAAGTTGTGTCCTGGTGCAGCAGGGTGGGGATCAGGGCTCCGAGTCCTGCGGCTTCTCCGGGAAATCCTTGGCTCGGTTCGTGTCTTGCACCGCAGAAAGGGGGAAGCAGTTCCTCAAATCCCTCTGTGTCCCACGAGCTCCCCGATTACCTGACAGTGTCACAGCCTCCCCTGAGCCCTACCTGATTCCCTGGGAATGCTTCCCTGCTCCCTGGAAGCTCCTTAGGAAGGAGGCAGAGTCTGCAGCTGTGTGCAGGGAGGGTTGGTTTGGGGTCAGGCTGCTCCAACCTTTCCTCTTCCCACGGAATAAACACAACCCCGAGGGCGTTGGTGGCACAACCCTTTGGGGCTCCTAGATGAGCTGGTTTAGGTTCCTCCTTGATCCTACAATCCCTTTTTTTGGCATGCAGAAAAACAGAGGAGAGCAGGGAGCTCAAACTTCCCGAGGGAATGGAGAGCAGATCCAAGCTCTTGGTCACATATTTTGGGATGGGGCACGGGCAGAATGTGGACATGGACCTGACCTTGGCACTTCCCAAATGCAGTGGGAACAAGGAATACCAGAAATCCAGGACTGGACTCATGTTCCTCCTGGCCTTGTAGGCAGGGAGAGAGTCCTTCCAGAGCCACTTCCCTGTGGGAAAGAGGGAGATCCAGTTCAGTGGATGTTGCTCATCCATGCCCTGTGTCCTGGTGGGATGTTACACAGACCAGTTTTCTCTTTCACTTCCCGAGGGATTCTCCACTCCCTCCCTCTTTGGGAATGTTTGGGGAAGGGATCCCTGCACATTATCCCCAAGTTCTGTGGGATAAACACCCTCAGGGAGGTGTTTATCCAGGAAACCCTGGACAGGTAAAGCCACAAAGCCTCTTCAGGCCAATTCTCCCTGTGGGATAAGGAGCTGTTTTCCCGCTTTTCTTGGAACCCCCTGTTCTCCATGGCCTTCCTCCTGGATTTCACATTACACAGACCAGTTTTCTCTTTCAGTTCCCGAGGGATTCACCACTCCCTCCCTCTTTGGGAATGTTTGGGGAAGGGATCCCTGCACATGGATCCCTTGTTCCTCCTTGATCCTACAACCCCCTTTTTTTGGCATGCAGAAAACAGAGGATAACAGGGAGCTCAAACTTCCCGAGGGAATGGAGAGCAGGTCCAAGGTGTTTTGGGATGGGGCACAGGCAGAACAGGGACACTGAGCTGACCTTGGCACTTCCCAAATGCAGTGGGAACAAGGAATACCAGAAATCCAGGACTGGACTCATATTCCTCCTGGCCTCGTAGGCAGGGAGAGAGTCCTTCCAGAGCCACTTCCCTGTGGGAAGGAGGGAGATCCTCTGCAGTGGATGTTCCTCATCCTTGCCCTGTGTCCTGGTGGGATGTTACACAGACCAGTTTTCTCTTTCACTTCCCGAGGGATTCACCCCTCCCTCCCTCTTTGGGAATGTTTGGGGAAGGGATCCCTGCACATTATCCCCAAGTTCTGTGGGATAAACACCCTCAGGGAGGTGTTTATCCAGGAAACCCTGGACAGGTAAAGCCACAAAGCCTCTGCAGGCCGATTCTCCCTGTGGGATAAGGAGCTGTTTTCCCGCTTTTCTTGGAACCCCGTGTTCTCCACGGCCTTGTTTCACACTCCTCTTCCTTTTCCATGCCCGCAGGGAGTTTCCAGGATGTGGGAACATCGTGACCTTCTCCCAGTTCCTGTTCATCGCCGTGGAAGGTTTTATCTTCGAGGCCAATTTTGGGAGGAAGAGCCCGGCCATCCCAATCAGGTACAGTGCATCCCAAACTTTTGCTGGGCAGGGATTATCCCTGGCTATCCATGATCTCCAAAAGCCTTTAATATAAAGTGGCTTGTCCACTTATCCTGCCTCAATCCCATCCATCCTGCAGCCACGTTGAGAACCTGTCAGGCCTGATAAAAACATTTCTTGGGAATTCTTGATAGGAAATCGCCCTCAGATCCTTCCCTGTCAGAGGCACAGGGGAATATTTTCCACAGGGAAGAGTTTGCTGTGGTTAAAGAGCTTTTTTTTTAAAGAGAGTTTTCCTGGAAGTTCAACGGATCATCTCCTTGTTATTCCCTGGGAGCTCCTGCTCTGCTCCAGGCCTTTCCCTGCAGCCCAGGATGGTTCCTGAGGTGTCTCCCAGCATTCCAGGGTGGGAATTTTTGCCGTTCCAGGTACTATTTGATCATGGTGGCCATGTTCTTCACCGTCAGCGTGGTGAATAACTACGCCCTGAACCTCAACATCTCCATGCCCCTGCACATGATCTTCCGCTCGGTGAGTGCCGCCCTTCTCCCGCTTTTCCTCCTCTGGAATTCCTCTTCCCGTGGCCTCTCCCTGCTTTGTGTGTTCTGCCGCCTCCTCCTTCCCCAAGGCCACCAAAATCCTGGGAGAAATCCCACATTCCAACCGATTGGCAGGGAAAACAAACCGGCTCTGAAGGCTCGGCTCCAGTTCTCCCTCTCACCTTAAATTCCAGGGAATTCCAGCTTAGCGGATGGATGAGGAAATTCCAAAGGTGGGCGGGAAGTGACGGTGACGAAACCAATCCCAGACTCTGGCTCTCAGCCCTGGATTGTGGCCAGAGGGATCCCAGCTTTCCCTGGCACCACACACATGGAAACACCATGTCCTGGTGTGGGATTCTTGGTGGAATATCCCGTTCCTGAGAGCCTGGATTTGGGATTTGGCCTGGCGGTGTCCTGACCATCCCATTCCAGAGAGCCTGGATTTGAGATTTGGGATTTGACCTAGTGGTGTCCTGACCATCCCATTCCAGAGAGCCTGGATTTGGGATTTGGCCCAGTGGTGTCCTGACCATCCCATTCCAGAGAGCCTGGATTTGGGATTTGGGATTAGGCCTAGTGGTGTCTTGGACATCCCATTTCAGAAAGCCTGGATTTGGGATTTGGCCTGGTGGTGTCCAGGATGTCCCATCCCAGAAAGCCTGGATTTGGGATTTGGCCTGGTGGTGTCCTGACTATCCCATTCCAGAGAGCCTGGATTTGGGATTTGACTTGGTGGTGTCCTGACCATCCCATCCCATTCCAGAGAGCCTGGATTTGGGATTTGACCTGGTGGTGTCCTGACTATCCCATCCCAGAAAGCCTGGATTTGGGATTTGACCTGGTGGTGTCCTGACCATCCCATCCCATTCCAGAGAGCCTGGATTTGGGATGGTGACTCCATCTCTGCCCTGGGCAGCTGTGCCAGGGCTGAACAACCCTTTCCATGAAGAAATTATTCCTAATATCCAATCTAAACATCCCCTGGCATAAGGAGAAGCTGTTTCCTCTCATTCCCACCCTGTCATTCTTCCTGACCTTGGATTTCTCTTGGAGTTTTGGATTGAGTTTGCAGTGTTTCCATGGGATGGGCATCCCAGTCTGGGGAATTCTGTCCTGCTGACCCTCTGTTTTGTTTTTCCCCTTCCTTTCCCAGGGTTCCCTCATAGCCAGCATGGCTCTGGGAATCATCATCCTGAAGAAAAGGTAAATCCCAAACTTTCCTCTTATCATCAAGGAATGCTCTGGTAAATCCCAAACCTGTCTCTCAAATCCTCAGGGAATGTTCTGCCATTGACTTAATCCTGATGGGGGCTTCAGACCTTCCCTTTTCCTGTTAAGTATTCCTATTTAATGGTGGGAAAACCGGGATACAGAGGTGTTCCTGGAGTAGAGGCTGGAATAGCTCTTCCCTCTGCATTTCCATCTCCTGGTCCTGGATGGAGCTCTCCAGGTGAGCCCATCCCATGGGAACAGTCCTGGATGGAGCTCTCCAGGTGAGCCCATCCCATGGGAACAGCCCTGGATGAAGCTCTCCAGGGTGAGACAGTCCTGGATGGAGCTCTCCAGGTGATCCCATCCCTGGGGCAGCAGCTCTTTCCCCCCAGCTGTCCCGTAGTCCCTCCTCCATGGGATCAGTCCCTCACGGATGAGCTGCCCTGGGTGGGTCCCCACAGAGGCCATGAGTCCTGTCCAGGAAAAACCTGCTCCGTGTGGGCTTCCCTCTGCTGGGACCTGCTCCATCCTGGGCCTGCTACGGGTCACGGCCTCCTTCCTGCATCCCCCTGCTCCATCCTGGGCCTCCTTCCTGCTCCTTCCTGTTCCATCCTGGGCCTCCTTCCTGCTCCTTCCTGCTCCATCCTGGGCCTCCTTCCTGCTCCATCCTGGGCCTCCTTCCTGCATCCCCCTGCTCCATCCTGGGCCTCCTTCCTGCCTCCCCCTGCTCCATCCTGGGCCTCCTTCCTTCTCCGTCCTGCTCCATCCTGGGCCTCCTTCCTGCATCCCCCTGCTCCATCCTGCTCCATCTCCATCCTGGGTCTCCTTCCTTCTCCATCCTGGGCCTCCTTCCTGCCTCCCCCTGCTCCATCCTGGGCCTCCTTCCTGCATCCCCCTGCTCCATCCTGCTCCATCTCCATCCTGGGCCTCCTTCCTGCATCCCACTGCTCCTCCTGCCCCTCCTCCTGCCCCACCCTCAGGCTCTGCATTGCTGGTCCCATGTTCCCACTCCGCTCTTCCCTGGCTGGAATTCCTTCTGCCCCACAACCTTCTGTTCCTAAATCTGTTATCCCAGAGGCGTTCCCGTCACTCCTGATGGGCTCCGCTTTGGAATCCCGTCCTGGAACAGCTGGAATTGGCTCCATGGGACAGGGGGAAGCTTCCAGCAGCTTCCAAGAGAAGCCACCCCTGGAGCCCCCCCTGCTACCAAACCCCAGCCCCAGAACCCCAGTAGAGCCCGTTATCCCAGATTTCTGGGAGAGCAGGAGCTGAGCTGGGTCGCTGAGGTGTCTCCTCTCTCTTCCCTGGGCAGGTACAGCGTGTCCAAATACACTTCCATAGCCCTGGTATCCCTTGGGATCTTCACCTGCACTTTCATGTCTGCAAAGCAAGTGGTAAGGACCGGGAAAGAACCCCAATCCCAGCTCTGACCCTCGTTATTCCAGCCCCTTCCTCATAATTCCCTTTGCCTGAGGGAGAGACAAAGTGTCTCCTCCCTCTAAACTCACTCCCTATAAGCTCTTATTCCTGGTTTTATTTCCCTGTGCTTTAGAGGGAAGGAATGCACACAGAAATTAATTATAAATGCCTTTTTAACCTGCTTTTTGCTCAGAACAAACCTCTTTTTTGTTTGTTTGTTTGTTTTTTTGCCACAGAGATAACAGATTTTTATCTGGGTTTTTTTCCCTTACTCAGGAGTGGGTGAATCCTAAATAAAACTCGGCCGTCTTCACTCTTTTTATCCCAGAAAAGATGGTTGGCTTTCAGGCAGGGATTTTTCCAGACCTTTGGTTATCCAGCCTGTGTTTGGAGAACAGGAAGGAGGGAGGAAATCCAGGAATCCAGCCCTTGGAGCTTCTCTGGCTCAGCACCCTCGGCCTCATCCTGGCAAGGGATGGCACAAACATGGCCCAAAGTGCTGCTCCAGAGAAAATTGGCTGCACTTAATCCAGCTCTGGGAGGTTGGGAATGAAAAACTGGGCTGTCAAACCTCCAAATTCCCTGGCATTTAAGGGCTTTTAAGGCTCTGAGAACGTCTGGGGAAGGGCTGGGTGTTAATCCAGGATTTGGGATAGAGCTGGGGCAAAGGGGACTGAGTTAATTTTCCCTGAATTACAGGGAAAGAGGGGAGGCAAGTCTGGAGCTTTATCCTCCTCAGACAGCACCTGTAGCCTGCTTTCCTTAAGGAATTGACCACAAACCAGGTTTTAGGCCTGGTTTTAGGCTTGGCCAGAGCCCTTGTTCCTCCCTGCACGCTCATCCCTGAGATGGGCCCAGAGGAACTCGTGAAAGGGCTGGTTTGGGGTATTTCTAAGGGAGTTTTACCCTGCTCTGTCAGCAGCTTTAGCCTGCTTTCCTTAATTTATTGACCACAAATCAGGTTTTAGGCCTGGTTTTAGCACCTGAGCAGGGTTTTAGCCCCCAACTGGGCCTCAGCCAAAGCACTTGTTCCTCCCTGCACACTCATCCCTGAGATGGGCCCAGAGGAACCCATGAAAGGGCTGGTTTGGGATATTTCTAAGGGAGTTTTACCCTGCTCTGTCAGCACCTTTAGCCTGCTTTCCTTAATATATTGACCACAAACCAGGTTTTAGGCCTGGTTTTAGCACCTGAGCGGGGTTTTAGCCCCCAGCTGGGCCTCAGCCAAAGCACTTGTTTTTCCCCGCACACTCATCCCTGGGATGGGCCCAGAGGAACCTGTGAAAAAGGGCTGGTTTGGGAGCTTTCTAAGGGAGTTTTAGGCCTGGTTTTGGGCTTGCCCAAAGCTCTTGTTCCTCCCTGCTCACTCATCCCTGGGATGGGCCCAGAGGAACCCTTGGAAGGGCTGGTTTTGGGAGCTTTCCAAGTACCACTGATTGTTTTTGTGATGGGAGAATCCCGCCTTTTCCCAAGTCAGGGCGTTTCTTTCAGAAAATCTGCTTTTTGATGGACACTGAGCCTTGCTTTTGCCAGAATCTGGTGAAGGGTGGGAAGCAAATGGTGCCAGGGAAGCAGCTGTGGGGAATGTGAGACCTTGGGATTCGCTTGGAACACGAGACATGAAGAGAGGTCCGGGTGGGACGTGGTGGTGACTCTTGTGTTTCTGTCCAGGCATCCGACTCCAGCCTGAACGAAGAGGATGGAGTCCAGGTTTTCCTGTGGTGGCTGCTGGGTGAGTGCCAGGATAATTCCTGGAATATTGGCAAGACTCAGCTTTTGATGGCTTCGATTCCTCTGCCCGCTGTACCCGACAGTAGGGCTGCTTCAGGTGTTCCTTCAGCACAGAATTCCACGGAGGAGGCTTTAAAATCTGCCCCTGGAGTCCAGTTTTATACCTTTGGGGGCTCTTTGGGAAAGTCTGGGATTGATATTTTGTCAGGAGAGGCCAAAACTATCCCTGGTACCCACCAATTTAGGGCCAAGCCTGTTATTTTTAAGAGGTCTCTTGGCACGTTTGGAATGAAACCCTTGTGTCTCTTTGCGTCCCAGCCTTGGGAATAAAACTCTTGTGTCCCAGGGGTGTTCCCAGTTTTCCGGCTTGGCTTTTTTTTATCCCTGGAAAGCCAAACTGTGGGAGTGTCCAGGCCATTCCCTGTTTGAGCTGTGCTTCCCTTGCAGGCATCGCCGCCCTCACCTTTGCCCTCCTCATGTCTGCCAGGATGGGGATTTTCCAGGAGACTCTGTACCAGAGGTTTGGGAAGCACTCCAAAGAGGCCCTCTTCTACAATGTGAGTCCTGCTGGGCAGCTGGAGCTGCTCCAAGAGTCCCTTTGGCTCCCGGCTGGCGCGGATCCAGAGGAGGGCTGCGCGCTCCCATCCGGCTACGCGAGGGCATTTTTCCAGGCTGGGAATTGGGGTGGATTCCCATCACCTGGGGTGGATTCCCATCACCATGGCTCTGTTCTCTCCCCAGCATGCCCTGCCACTCCCTGGATTCCTGCTCCTGGCCCCCAACATCTACCAGCACGCCGTCCTCTTCAGCCAGTCCGGTGAGTTGGGCTCGGGGATCCTTGGCCTGGACCTTCCCATCCTCTGGAAAATGCTCCGGGAATCTTTCAGGCCAGCAGTTGTGCATTCCAGGCTTGGAATATGCAATCACCTTGGGATATGCAAGCCTTTTGAGTTTTCAGGAAGGAATTGCTGGCTGGGAGGGTGGGGAGGGGCTGGAATGGATTTCCCGGAGAAGCTGTGGCCGCCCCTGGATCCCTGGAAGTGTCCAAGGCCAGGATGGATCCTGGAGCAACCTGGGATAGTGGAAGGTGTCCCTGCCCGTCTGGATGACCTTTAAGGTCCTTCCAACCCAAACCATTGGGATTCCAGGATGAAATCCCAAGTTTCTCACTAATCCCCACACACAGACCAAGCCAGATCACTCATCCTTGAGGAGACCCTTGGGAAAAGGAACGTGGGAGTTCAAAAATGGGAATAACAGGAGCAAATCCTCCTGGACCTGCTGGGTTTGGGGTTGCTGGTGCCACTCAGGCTTTGCCACCTGAGCACTGTCAGGGTCACACACCAGATTCATCCGGGTTGGGCACCACAAGGATGGAGCTTTTCCCTTTTAAAGCATTTTTCCTTTTAGCCTGTTCCTTTTCCCATCTTCTGTTCCTCATTTCCAAGAAGAAACATCTGCAAAATCTCTTGTATTTCTCATTTACCACATGAACAAGAGAACTGCCCAAAAAATCAAATCAGGAACAAGAGAACTGCCCAAAAATCAAACCAGGAACAAATTAACTCTCCAAAAATCAAACCATGACCAAGAGAACTCCCCAAAAATCAAACCAGGAACAAGAGAAGTCCCCAAAAAATCAAACCATGAAAAACAAGAGAACTGCCCAAAAATCAAACCATGACCAAGAGAACTGCCCAAAAATCAAACCATGACCAAGAGAACTGCCCAAAAATCAAACCATGAAGAAGAGAACTCCACAAAAAATCAAACTGAACAAATTAACTCCCCAAAAATCAAACCATGACCAAGAGAACTGCCCAAAAATCAAACCAGGAACAAGAGAACTGCACAAAAAATCAAACCATGAATAAGAGAACTGCCCAAAAATCAAACCATGAACAAATTAACTGCCCAAAAATCAAACCAGAGAGAACTGTCCAAAAATCAGACCATGGACAAATTAACTCCTGAAAAATCAAACCACAAAAAACAAGAGAACTGCCCAAAAATCAAACCAGGAACAAATTAACTCCCCAAAAATCAAACCAAGAAGAAGAGAACTGCCCAAAACTCAACCATGAAGAACAGGAAACTCCCCAAAAAATCAAACCATGAACAAGAGAAGTGCCCAAAAAACCCAAGCCATGCCCAGAGCTCACTGTGCCCGAGGCAGGAAGGGCCTCCTGAGGCTGCAGTGAGTCCTGGATCGTGGTCAGTCCCGGGAATGATCCCTGGGATGGTGTCCCAGTGACCTTCTCCATCCCTTGTCCCCGCAGAGCCGTTCCGGGTGCCGGTGCTGGGGCTGACTCTGCCCATCATGTGGTTCTACCTCCTCATGAACGTCGTCACTCAGTATCCTTTGGCAGCCCTGCCAGCTCCAGGGGGGCACAGGAGGGGTGGGATGGGGGTGTGGAGTCCTTGGAGTCCCCCCTGTGCTCAGGAGCTTCTGTTTCCCCCTGGATTTGTGCATCCACACATTTATCGCGTTCCGTCCCAGCCCACCCCAGGTGGGAACTTCCCTCCCTCCCCACGCTCCCCATCCCCCTTTCCCTCCCGTTCCCAAATGTCCCTGGGTTTGTCCCTGGTTTGTGGGGCATCCTTGTGTTTTCCCCTGAATTCATGGGGTGTCCCTGCGTTTGTCCCTGGTTTGTGGGGCGTCCTTGTGTTTTCCCCTGGATTCATGGGGTGTCCCTGGATTTGTGGGGTGTCCCTGGGTTTCTCCCTGGTTTATAGGGTGTCCTTATGTTTTTCCCTGGTTTATGGGGTGTCCCTGGGTTTGTGGGGCATCCTTCTGTTTCCCCCTGGATTTGTGTATCCACACATTTATCACATTCCATCCCAGCCCACCCCAGGTGGAAACTTCCCTCCCTCCCTCCCTCCCTCCCTCCCCACGCTCCCCATCCCCCTTTCCTTCCCATTCCCAAGTGTCCCTGGGTTTGTCCCTGGTTTGTGTTTTCCCCTGGATTCATGGGGTGTCCCTGGGTTTCTCCCTGGTTTGTGGGGCATCCTTGTGTTTTCCCCTGGATTCATGGCTTGTCCCTGGGTTTCTCCCTGGTTTGTAAGGTGTCCTTATGTTTTCCCCTGGATTCGTGGGGTGTCCCTGAGTTTCTCCCTGGTTTGTGGGGCATCCTTGTGTTTTCCCCTGGATTCATGGCTTGTCCCTGAGTTTCTCCCTGGTTTGTGGGGCATCCTTGTGTTTTCCCCTGGATTCATGGCTTGTCCCTGGGCTTGTGGGGTGTCCTTGCGTTTGTCCCTGGATTTGTGGGGTGTCCTTATGTTTTCCCCTGGATCCGTGGGGTGTCCCTGGGTTTGTTTCCCCCTGGATTTGTGCGCCCACACATTTATCACATTCCATCCCAACCCACCCCAGGCGGGAACTTCCCTCCCTCCCTCCCTCCCCGTGCTCCCCATCCCCCTTTCCCTCCCATTCCCGCCTCTCCCCCGCTTCCCTCCATCCCGTTTTTTTCCCTGAGCCGCCCCCCCAGGTACGTGTGCATCCGGGGGGTGTTCATCCTGACCACGGAGTGCCCGTCGCTGACGGTGACCTTGGTGGTGACGCTGCGGAAGTTCGTGAGCCTCATCTTCTCCATCCTCTACTTCCGCAACCCCTTCACGGCCTGGCACTGGCTCGGCACCGCCCTCGTCTTCCTGGGCACCCTCCTCTACGCCGAGGTCTGGCACAGCCTGGGCTCCCTCCTGGCCCGCTGCAGGAGGAGGAGGAGGAGGAGGCCCAAGGAGGAGTGACAGGCCCAAGGAGTGGGTTTTTTTCCAGGGAATTCCCCCCTGAGGGGGGTGTTTTTATAGGAGGGGTTGGCTGGGCCAAGCTCCTGGGAATCATCGGAACCCAAACGCTGGGAACTGGGACGGATCATGGACAGATCTCCAACAGGGTTGTTTTGGAGAGTAGGCTTTTTTCCTTTTTAATGCTTCCAGCTTTTCCTCCTGGTTTTTTGGTTGTTTGTTTGGTTTTTTTTTTTCCCCCCATTGGAATGAGCCTTTGGAAGTAAAAGCTGACCTGGATTGCTGTTGTTGGCTCTTCCCAGCTTGGATCAGCTGGAGCTGTTGGGTGCCATCCTTTGACATCCCGCTGGCTGAGCCCCAGAACTGCTGGTTGGTTGTTCCAGTGGAAATTTTCCGGTGGAAATTCCAGGCCTGGCTGTTCCCTTGAGTCCTTTGTTCCATGTTCCCCCGAGTCCTTGTTCCCTGATCCCACCGCCTCTGCTGGAAGGGTGTTGGATACACCCAGAGCCTTCCAGTTTGCCCAGTGGATTTGCACTGGAAAATGGCTCGGGGGGTGATTCCCAAGCCACAGGATCCCATCAGGATGTCGTTGGGAGCCTGAGGAGACCAGGAAGGGGGGATGCCAAGGGGACAACAAGTGTCTGTGTCACCTTCTCTCAGGGAGCTCCGGAGCAGTCGAGGTGTTGCCCCGACACTTGCCCAGCCAGAGGAATCCTCCAGCTCCTCACTCCAGCTGGGTTTTCCTTCTCTTCCCACTTTCTCCCTCATTCCAAGTGTGTTCAGTGAGCTTTGTTCCCAGCAGGACCATGCTGAGCTCCTGGTGATCCCCAGGGATCCTTCCCAACCTCAGGGTTCAAACCTTGCCAAGGAATTCCAAGGCTCTTTGAGCTGAGCTTAATCCTGCTGCTGAGGGGGCTGCTTGGACTGTCCCTTCCCCCAGTTTTCCCCTTTTCCCATCCCTTGGGATCAGCCTTGTCCATGGCAGCGCATCCCCTGTCCCTCAGTGTCACAGTTTTCCCGGAGCTCCGTGTTCCCACCGTGGTGGAGCTGTCCCTGCTGGGCTGGGACACTTCAGGCATCCAGGATTTCAACCTCAGCCACATCCAGCTTGGAATTCCCTTGTCCCAAAGCCAAGGAGAGGGAAAGGTGGTTTAACAGCAAAGGAAAAATCCCAAAGTGTTGGAAAGGCCACTCGCCTTCTCCCACCCAGCAAATCCCTGAGCAGTGACACCTTTCCCAAACTTCTTCCCTCTGGTTTTTATCAGCTCTCTTGGATATTCCCCTTCCCAGCTCCTTGCCCACCCGTGGCCTAATCATTCCTGGGAAGCAGAGTGGGAATAAAGGGAAAGGCTCCTTTCTGTGCTCCAGGCACTGCTGTGTTCCTGGCACTGGTTTGGCCTCAATCCCAAAAATCCCCTGTGGGAAGAGTTCCCTCCATCCCAACCAGAGCCGGTGTGGGGTTGAGGGGACCTGCAGCTCCATCCTGAAATCCTGAAGGATTTTCCTCTTTTCCCATCCCTTGGGATCAGCTTTGCTGTGTTGCCAGCACCAGTTTGGCCTCAATCCCAAAAATCCCCTGTGGGAAAAGTCCCCTCCATCCCAGGCAGTGTGGGGCTGAGGGGACCTGCAGCTCCATCCTGAAATCCTGAAGGATTTTCCTCTTTTCCCATCCCTTGGGATCAGCTTTGCTGTGTTGCCAGCACCAGTTTGGCCTCAATCCCAAAAATCCCCTGTGGGAAAAGTCCCCTCCATCCCAGGCAGTGTGGGGCTGAGGGGACCTGCAGCTCCATCCTGAAATCCTGAAGGATTTTCCTCTTTTCCCATCCCTTGGGATCAGCTTTGCTGTGTTGCCAGCACCAGTTTGGCCTCAATCCCAAAAATCCGCTGTGGGAAAAATTCCCTCCATCCCAGCCAGTGTGGGGCTGAGGGGACCTGCAGCTCCATCCCGAGATCCTGAAGGATTTTCTCTCCCAGTTCAATTTTTCCTGAGCCTGGAAAACCTTTTAAGCGTCAACCATGGGATGTTTCCAAGGATTTTGACCTCGGCTCTCACTTCCAGCTGTTTGGTGGCTCCACAAGGACCCGGGGAGAGGGAAAACCTTTAATCCCTCATTTTCCTCCTCAAATCTACTTACAAAGAGCTTCAGCTCCGCCCAGGAGGTGGGAAAAGCCACAAAAATTTGGGACGAGGAATTCCAGGGACAGGGAATTTCCTCAGTGCTCAAAATCCCATAATTCCAAATCCTGGGCCAGGGATTTGAGGGAGTTGTCCCACGCTGTGCTGCTCCCAGGTGGAACTCACTGGACATAAACTCGCCGAGTCTCTCCTTCCATCGAGGAATTTGCGCTTTGCCCCCAATTCCCGCTTGGAATTTTGTGGGATTTGGGATTTCCATTTATCCGTGTGCTCTTCGCTCCCAACACATCCAACAGTTCTTTGTTGCTGCCAGGGGGGGATTTTTTTTTTTTTTGAGCTTCCCGGTGTGTTCCCGAATATTCGTCACCCTTGGGAATCATGGAAGCGGCAGGAATTCCCTTCCCGCCGGAGCCAGAATTAGGATTTCAGTCCGGGGGTTTTCCCCCCAAAATGGGGCTGCTGATTTATTGGGGTTTAAGGTTTGCTGGAGGGACCAGAGCAGGGGTTTTTTTTTAGGAGAGGCTGGAAAAGGGAGTCAAAGCATCTTTTGGGATGGTTGGGTTGAGGGGGGTGGTTTTTTTGGGATTTGGGGGTATTTTTGGGGGGCTTAGGGGGTATTTTTATTGGATTTAGGGCTTGTTTTTGTTGGATTTAGGGTGTAATTTTGTTGGGTTTAGAGGGTATTTTTTTGGCTTTAGGAGGGTATTTTTGTTGGGGTTTGGGGTCATTTTTTTGGGTTTAGGGAGTGTTTTTATTGGGTTTGGGGCGGTATTTTAGTTGGGTTTAGGACGTATTTTCATTGGGTTTAGGGGTTATTTTTATTTTGGTTTAGGGGGTATTTTTGTTGTGTTTAAGGGATATTTTTCTTCTGTTTAGGGGGTAATTTTGTGGGGTTTAGGATGGTATTTTTGTGGGGTTTAGGGGGTATTTTTATGGATTTAGGGCTTGTTTTTGTTGGATTTAGGGGGTATTTTTGTTGGGTTTAGAGGGTATTTTTTGGGCTTTAGGAGGGTATTTTTGTTGGGGTTTGGGGTCATTTTTTGGGGTTTAGGGGGTGTTTTTATTGGGTTTGGGGCGGTATTTTAGTTGGGTTTAGGATGTATTTTTATTGGGTTTAGGGGTTATTTTTATTTTAGTTTAGGGGGTATTTTTGTTCTGTTTAAGGGATATTTTTCTTCTGTTTAGGGGGTAATTTCGTGGGGTTTAGGAGGGTCTTTGGGGGGGGTTATGGGGTATTTTTATTGGATTTAGGGCTTGTTTTTGTTGGATTTAGGGGCTATTTTTGTTGGGTTTAGAGGGTATTTTTTGGGCTTTAGGAGGGTATTTTTGTTGGGGTTTGGGGTCATTTTTTTGGGGTTTAGGGGGTGTTTTTATTGGGTTTGGGGCGGTATTTTAGTTGGGTTTAGGACGTATTTTTATTGGGTTTAGGGGTTATTTTTATTTTGGTTTAGGGGGTATTTTTGTTCTGTTTAAGGGATATTTTTCTCCTGTTTAGGGGGTAATTTTGTGGGGTTTAGGAGGGTATTTTGGGGGGGTTTAGGGTGTAATTTTATTGAGTTTAGGAAGTATTTTTGTTGGGTTTAGGGTGTGATTTTATTGAGATTAGGAGGCATTTTTGTTGGGTTTAGGGGGGTTTTGAGGGTGTTTTTTGGGGTTTAGAATGTATTTTTGTTGGGTTTAGTGGGTTATTTTTTGGGGTTTAGGGGGTATTTTGGGGGATATTTTTGTTGGGTTTAGGGGAGTATTTTGGGGGATAATTTTGTTGGGTTTAGGGGGTATTTTGGGGGATATTTTTGTTTTGTTTAGGGGGTATTTTAGGGAATATTTTTGTTTTGTTTAGGGGGTATTTTGGGATATTTTTTTTGGGTTTAGGGGGTATTTTAGGGGATATTTTTGTTTTGTTTAGGGGGTGGTTTTGGGGGTGTTTTTAATGGGTTTAGGGGGTATTTTTGGGGTTATTTTTGTTTTGTTTAGGGGGTATTTTAGGGGATATTTTTGTTTTGTTTAGGGGGTATTTTGGGATATTTTTGTTGGGCTTAGGGGGTATTTTAGGGGATATTTTTGTTTTGTTTAGGGGGTATTTTTGGGGGTGTTTTTGATGGGTTTAGGGGGTGTTTTGTGGGATATTTTTGTTGTGTTTAGGGGATAATTTGGGGGGGTTAGGGGGTATTTTTCTTGGCTTCAGGGGTATTTTTGTTGGGTTTAGGGGGGTTCAGATGGGTATTTTGGGGGATATTTTTGTTGGATTTGGGGGGATATTTTTGTGGTGTTTAGGGGGTATTTTTGTTGTGTTTCAGGGGTATTTTGGCAGATATTTTTGTTGGGTTTAGAGGATATTTTTGTTGAGTTTAGGGAGTATTTTTGGGAATATTTTTGTTGGATTTAGAGGATATTTTTGTTGGGTTTAGGGGGTATTTTTGGGAATATTTTTGTCAGATTTAGAGGATATTTTTGTTGG
This sequence comes from Chiroxiphia lanceolata, assembly GCF_009829145.1. Classification (NCBI taxonomy): domain Eukaryota; kingdom Metazoa; phylum Chordata; class Aves; order Passeriformes; family Pipridae; genus Chiroxiphia; species Chiroxiphia lanceolata. Next base: position 1,696,227 of record NC_045641.1, on the reverse strand, counting down.
GTTTAGGGGGTATTTTTATTGGGTTTAGGGGATATTTTTGGGAATCTTTTTGTTGGATTTAAAGGACATTTTTGTTGAGTTTAGGGGGTGTATTTTGGGGGATATTTTTATTGGGTTTAAGGGGTATTTTGGGAGGTTTAGGGTGTGTTTTTGTTCTTTTTTTTTAAAGCAGAATAAACCTGTATCCTCTTCAAAGCGTGTTGGTTTTATTTCTCCTCTCACACTTTGCTCTTGGGGACTGGAAAACCAACGGGGAATCCTGGAATCTGCAGCCATGGAATTGTTTAGGCTGGAAAAGCCCTCTGGGATCGAATCCAACCATTCCCAGCAGTGCCAAGGTCACCACAAATCCACAGGGATTTTAAATCCCTCCAGGAATGGGGATTCCACCCCTGCCCTGGGCAGCTGTGCCAGGGAAGTTTTTTTCCCCCCCCAATATCCCAATTTTCCCCCAGTTTTCTAAATGTGTATTTTCCCAATTTTATAAATACAAATTTCCCCCAATTTTATAAATTTTTACCATTTATTTTTTTAGTATTTTATAGTATTTTAGTATTTAATTTTTAATATTTTTCAGTATTTTTAGTATTTTTTTGTATTTTTTTAATATTTTAAAAGTACTTCTAAACTATTTTTAGCATTTATTTTTAATATTTATTTTTAGCATTTATTTTTAATATTTATTTTTACCATTTATTTTTAATATTTATTTTTACCATTTATTAGTAATTTTAGAAGTATTTTTAGTATTCTATTTTTTAGTATTTTTAGTCTTTAATTTTTTTGTATTTTTTAGTGTTTTATTTCTTAGTATTTATTTTTAAAAATTTGTTGATTAGTATTAGTATTTTATTTTTTAGCATTTATTTTTTAGGATTTTATAGTATTAATTTCTAGTATTTATTTTTTAGTATATTATAGTATTTTGTTTTAGTATTTATTTTTAATATTTTTCAGTATTTTAGTATTTTTATCATTATTTTTAATATTTTAAAAGTATTTCTAAAGTATTTTAAGCATTTATTTTTCATCTTTATTTTTAGCATTTATTAGTAATTTTAAAAGTATTTTTAGTATTCTATTTTTTTGTATTTATTTTTTAGTATTTTAGTCTTTATTTTTTGTACTTTTTAGTATTTTATTTCTTAGTATTTCTTTTTTAGCATTTGTTGTTTAGCATTCGTATTTTATTTTTTAATCTTTATTTTTTAGCATTTATTTTTTAGTATTTTATAGTATTATTTTTAGTGTCTATTTTTTAGTATTTTATAGTATTTTAGCATTTATATTTAATATTTTCAGTATTTTTTAGTAATTTTAGTATTATTTTTAGTATTTATTTTTAAGTATTCCTATTTTTAGCATTTATTTTTTAGTATTTATTTTTAGTATTTATTAGTGATTTTAAAAGTATTTTTAGTATTCTGGTTTTTTAGTGTTTATTTTTTCATATTAATTAACAATTGCATTCACATCAATTCAATGACATCAGAATGAAGGACAAAATAATATCAGAAAATAGAAAAACTAATTAACATTAATAAAATAGTCAAATGTACTTCACTCTCATTCAAATAAAAATTAAATTATTTCACAATTCAGTTCATATGACATCCGAATGAAGGACAAAATAATGCCAGAAAATAGGAGGAAAAATAATATTAAAAACTATTTAAATGTAATTTAAGCATCGGTTCCCCCTCAGCGTGTGGAAATCCAGGCACCCAGTGATGTCAAGGTAAATATCCAATGATCCAGAGGGATTTCTCTCCCACTAAAACTTGGGAATGCAGCCAGGTTGTCCTGCCAGCAATGCTCCTGAGGGCCTGAACTTGGAGGTTGAAACAATAAAATTTATTATTATTATTATTATTATTATTGTAATATCATTTAATAACATACAAATAAATAATAACACTTAAATGTGAATCAATAATGAAATATTCACTTAAATCATAAATTAAATAAGAAATTAAATAAGAAATTAAATCATAAATTAAATTAAAGAAGATGGGATGGTGCTTTTTGGCTTCACTTGGAATTCCTGAGGCTGGATAGGGCTGGGATTCCCTCCCCCTTTTCCACCTGGAGCCAGGATGTTCCCGTTCCCCCCGGGGGCTCCTGGTTTTCCCTCTTGCTCTGGATTTGAGCTTTTTGTCCCGGTTGTGTCCTGGCCAGAGGATCCTCAGCCCCCAGGGATGGGCAAGGACCTCCCGTGGGCTCAGAATTCCCAGGACAGGAAAGAAGGAAAGAGCTCCAGGAGATCCCTGACTTCGAGCAGGAAAACTGTTTGGGTTTTTTTAGGGATATGGGGCCACTGAATCTTCCTCATTTTTTTATTTTCTGAGCTGAAATCTCCTTTATTTGCGCGCTGGGATTTGTAGGAACGGCTGGAGGGGGGGTTCATCCTGCTGCTGGAATCTGCCCTGGGATGCAGCTCCGGCTTGGAGGGGTTTGGACCTGTGGATCCCAGTATTCCTGTGAGGAGTGAGAACACCTGGAAGCAGGGCTGGGGAAGGATTTTTGGGTCTTTTAGCAGCGCGTTGAGGCTTCTTTTAATTATTAATGGGGCTGGGATGGTGCTTTTTGGCTTCACCTGGAATTCATGAGGCTGGATAGGGCTGGGATTCCCTCCCCTTTTCCATCTGGAGCCAAGATGTTCCCGTTCCCCCCGGGGGCTCCTGGTTTTCCCTCTTGCTCGGGGTTTGAGCTTTTTGTCCCGGTTGTGTCCTGGCCAGAGGATCCTCAGCCCCAGGGATGGGCAAGGACCTTCCGTGGGGTCTGGAATTCCCAGGAGAGCAGGCAGGGAAGGGATTCCCAGGAGAGAGGGAAGGGAAGAAGGAAATCCTGTAGGAAAATGGCCCCAAGGGGGTGTGGATACCCACCATTCCAAGGGAATGATTGGAATTATGATCTTGGAGAGTTTTTCCTGCCTTAATGGTTCTGGGATTCTGAGCTGAGGCAGAGGTTGGGAATTTGGAATTTAGGAAATCCCACTTTTCCTTTCCTGGTCGTGTGGCCAAAACCTCTCTTTAGGGAAAGGGATCTTCCAGGAAATGGGAAATCCCGTAGGAAAATGGCCAATCCTCTAGGAAAATGACCCCAAGGGGGCGTGGATACCCACCATTCCAAGGGAACGGTTGGAATGATGATGGCGGAGGGTGTTTCCTGCCCTAATGGGATTCTGGGTTGAGCCGCAGTTTAAAACCACAACTCCTTGTCCTGCATCACTTTTGGCACCTCCACGTGCCAACCGCAGCCCTGATCCTTTGGGAATTGCTTTGGAGCTGCACCAGCACCTCCCGATCGGCCCCGGGGAACGGCTCCCAAGGCGAATCCAACGGGAATTCAGCCCATTCAGCCCCTTAACGAGGCATTTAGGAGTTGGATGAGGCTCAATTAGGCTCAGCTGTTAAACCTGAGTTTACGGATGTTTCCCATCCCCTCCACCTGCTCACACCTGGAATCTTTATCCCCCCTGGAAACATTTTCTCTCCCCCTCTTCCCTCCCTCCTTTCCCCGAGCCGGCCCCTTCCTTCCCAAACATCCCAATTATTTTATCATCGTTTTGTGCCCACGAGGTAAAAAAAATCTTCAGGTGTTTTTTTTTTTTTTTCCCCTCCTCCCTTTCTCTCCCCCCCTCTTCGTTCCCACATTCCTAAAGCCCCGTTCCCTCCTCTCTCCCAGCTGGAGAAGGGCTTGGAGGAGGGAATATTCCCGGGAAGCGGCCCCTCCTCCCTCCTCACAACTTCTGCTTCCCGGCGGCTCCGGAGTTTCCCCGGAGTTTCCCTGGACGCACATTCCCGGTTTTTGGGATAGGAGGGAAGCTCCAACAAGAGGCGGCTCTTCCCAGGTAAGATTCCCGACTTCCCGCATCCCGCTTATCCCTCTGTCTTGTCCGTCCAGGAATCGGCTTTTTCCGGTTTTTTTGTCCCCCTCTTCCCATTCTCGGGTTGGATTTAAGGGAAGTGTGGAGTGAAAGGAAAAAGGGATGAGGGGGGAGCAGCCCCCGGGATGCAAATGGGATTCCCATTCCCCCCATTCCCTGGGGGCTGTCTCAGAAGTGCCTGAAATGTCCCAAAAATTCCTTAAAATGGGAATTTTTTGGGGGGGATTTCGCTCTTCCCAGGACGGGAGGTGGCTCAGGGAGAGGTGGTGAAGGAGAGTTTTGTGGGATCATGGAATATCCCGAGTTTGGTGGTGCTGGGGGCAATGGTTGGAATGATGATCTCGGAGGGGTTTTTCCTGCTTTAAGGATTCTGGGATTCTGGGTTGAGCCAGAGTTTAGGAATTTTGGAGATCCCACTTTTCCTTTCCTTTCCGGTCATGTGGCTGAAACTTCACTGTAGGGAAAGGGATCTTCCAGGAAATGGGAAATGCTGGAGGGAAATGGGGAGGTCCTGGAGGGAAATGGGAAATCCTGGAGGGAAATGGGAATGTCCTGGGGGAAAATGGGAGTGTCCTGCAGGGAAATGGAAATGTCCTGGGGGAAAATGGGAGTGTCCTGGAGGGAAATGGGAATGTCCTGGGGGAAAATGGGAGTGTCCTGCAGGGAAATGGGAATGTCCTGGGGGAAAATGGGAGTGTCCTGCAGGGAAATGGGAATGTCCTGGGGGAAAATGGGAGTGTCCTGGAGGGAAATGGGAATGTCCTGGGGGAAAATGGGAGTGTCCTGGAGGGAAATGGGAATGTCCTGGGGGAAAATGGGAGTGTCCTGCAGGGAAATGGGAATGTCCTGGGGGAAAATGGGAGTGTCCTGGAGGGAAATGGGAATGTCCTGGGGGAAAATGGGAGTGTCCTGGAGGGAAATGGGAATGTCCTGGGGGAAAATGGGAGTGTCCTGCAGGGAAATGGGAATGTCCTGGGGGAAAATGGGAGTGTCCTACAGGGAAATGGGAATGTCCTGGGGGAAAATAGGAGTGTCCTGCAGGGAAGTGGGACGTGCTGGAGGGAAATGGTGCCAAAGGGAGTGTGGATGACTCCAGGAGGGGAATGGCCTGGAATGGGTGGATGTGGCCATTCCCAGGTCCCAGCAGCAGCAGGAATCACATCCCTGGAGTGTTTAAAATCCCTGTGGATGTGGCAGTTGGGAACATGGATGAGTGTTGGCCTGGGAGTGCTGGGAATGGTTGGAATGACGATCTCGGGGGGGGTTTTTCCTGCCTTAGTAATTCCATGATTCTTTGTTCAGCCAGATTTTAGTGCTCCCGATCCATGGAATTGTTTGAAGTCTGTCGGAATAATCCCAGTTGTGCCTAAGTAAAGGGGCTTCCAAAGAGACTGGGAACAATCCCAACCCCTTTGGATTGATCTGGTTTTTCGGGATCATTTTGCACCTCCGCTTCCAAAGGGAGCATCTCCTCCTTGGGAATTGTCCCTCCGGTCGCTCCCAGAGATTCCCGTGAATTCCAGGAGCGTCAATCCCTTCGTATTTATTTACCAAACCAGCTTAAAATCCATATTTAAGGGATTTAGAGGGAATTGCAGCTCCATGAAAATCGATTCAATCCATTAAAAAGAGGCTGTGAGTTTTTCCCCCTTTTTTTTTTGAGGATTATTTCCGTCCAGGGAGGATCAACTCCCGTTTAATCCCATTTTTCCCGCCGTTTTCCTCCAGGTTTGGAAATGTCTTTATTGGGTTTTTTTTGTCTTTTAAAATGTTTTCCATGGAGGAAATTCCACCTGAGCTGCAGGAATGGCCCCAAGCAGGTTTTTCCCCGGGAATATTTCGAAGCCAAAGGAAAAAACTGGGAATTTTCCCGACGGCAAAGGATGTAAAAAATAACGGATGGAGCCTCAAATTGACACCAATTATTGGAATTTCCTCCTGGCTTCCAAGTTTTCCTTAATTTGGGAATAACAGGCTGCTTTGGGGACCTTCTTGGAGCTGACAGTGCTTGTAAGCTCTTGGGATTTATTCCATCCTTCGGATTTATTCCATCCTTTCCCTCTTTGTGCCCTGAGACCTTGATTTGATATGATTTTGTTTTATTTTTTGTTTTATTTTTTGTTTTATTTTTTGTTTTATGTTTTGTTTTATGTTTTGTTTTATGTTTTGTTTTATGTTTTGTTTTATGTTTTGGTTTATGTTTTGGTTTATGTTTTGGTTTATGTTTTGGTTTATGTTTTGGTTTATGTTTTGGTTTATGTTTTGGTTTATGTTTTATTTTTTTGTTTTATTTTTTTGTTTTATTTTTTTGTTTTATTTTTTTGTTTTATTTTTTTGTTTTATTTTTTTGTTTTATTTTTGAGGGGTTTTCTTATTTATTTTTTTATTTAATTTTTTTCTTCATTTTTTCTTCATTTTTTCTTCATTTTTTCTTCATTTTTTCTTCATTTTTTCTTCATTTTTTCTTCATTTTTTCTTCATTTTTTCTTCATTTTTTCTTCATTTTTTCTTCATTTTTTCCTCATTTTTTCTTCATTTTTTCTTCATTTTTTCTTCATTTTTTCTTCATTTTTTCTTCATTTTTTCTTCATTTTTTCTTCATTTTTTCTTCATTTTTTCTTCATTTTTTCTTCATTTTTTCTTCATTTTTTCTTCATATTTTTTGCTGTTTTTTTGCAGTTTTTTTTTTTTTTGGTTTTTGAAGCTTTTTGGGGGAGTATTTTGGGTTTTGTTGGTTTGGTTTGGGTTTTTTTTTTATTTGGGCTTTATTTGGGATTTGGGGGTGTTTTTTGGTTTTGTTTGTGATTTTTTGGGGGTTTTTTGTGTGTTTTGGGGGGTTTCAGTTTTTTTTTCCTTTTTCTTTTTTGTTTTAGTTTTGGGGGTTATTTTGGTTTTTGGGGTATTTTGGGGGGGGTTGGTGGGTTTTTTGGGGTTTTTTTGGGGGGGTGGTGGTTTTTTGTTTTGTTTTTGGGGTGTTTTTTGCTTTTTTGGTTTGGTTTTTTTGTTTGTTTTGGTTTTGAGGTTTTTTTTGTTGGGGGCACCTGATTTTTGGGGTTTTTGTTTGTTTTTTGGGGTTTTTGGCCTTTTTTGTTTGTTTTTGGGGGTGTTGAGTTTTCTGGTTTTTTGGGAGATATTTGGGGATTTTTTTGGGTTCTGTTTTTTTAGGATTTCTGTTGTTTTCTTGGCAGTTTTGGGGGCTTTTTGGGGTTTTTTTTGTGTTTTTTTGAGGGGACCTGGGGGTTTCTGTTGTTGTTTTTTGTGGGGTTTTGGGGTTTTTTTGTTGTTTTTTGGGGGTTTTGGTTTTTTGTTTGGTTTTGGGGGGATTTTTGGGGGTTTTTTGGGGGGATTTTTTTGGGGTTTTTTGACAGTATTTTTGGTTGTAGTTTTTTGGGGGTTTTGGGGTTTTTTGGGGGTGTGTTTGTTTTTTTGTTTGTTTGGGAGGGTTTTGGAGGTTTTTTATGGTACTTATTTTTTTGGACAGGGTTGGGGTTTTTTGGGTTTTTTGGGGGATTTTTTGGTGTTTTTTGGTGATTTATTTTATTTTTTTAATTCACTTTTGGTTTATTTTATTTTTTAATTCACTTTGTTTCCCTTTATTTCTTGTTTCTCTTTTATTCTTGTTTCTCTTTATTTCTTGTTTCCCTTTTATTTCTGTTTCCCTTTTATTTCTTGTTTCCCTTTTATTCTTGTTTCCCTTTTATTTCTTGTTTCCCTTTTATTTCTTGTTCCCTTTTATTTCTTGTTTCCCTTTATTTCTTGTTTCCCTTTTATTTCTTGTTTCCCTTTTATTTCTTGTTTCCCTTTTATTTCTTGTTTCCTTTTATTTCTTGTTTCCCTTTTATTTCTTGTTTACCTTTTATTTCTTGTTTACCTTTTATTTCTTGTTCCTTTTATTTCTTGTTTCCCTTTTATTTCTTGTTTCCCTTTTATTTCTTGTTTCCCTTTTATTTCTTGTTTCCCTTTTATTCTTGTTTCCCTTTTATTTCTTGTTTCCCTTTTATTTCTTGTTTCCCTTTTATTTCTTGTTTCCCTTTTATTTCTTGTTTCCCTTTTATTTCTTGTTTCCCTTTTATTTCTTGTTTCCCTTTTATTTCTTGTTTCCCTTTTATTTCTTGTTTCCCTTTTATTTCTTGTTTCCCTTTTATTTCTTGTTTCCCTTTTATTTCTTGTTTCACTGCCAAAATTCCATGTTTCCAACCCATCTTTTCCTTTAGTCAGTGAGGCTGTGCCTTGTTTTTCCCCATCCAAATATCCCGGAAAAATTCCATGGTGGTATCTTGGTGACCTGCTAATACTGGGATATCTCCACACCTGGAATATCTCCCATTCCCTTCCCCTCCCAGTCTCTTGGTGCTTCCACACCCAGAATTCCCACTGTTTTCCCATTCAGACCAACCCCTTTATTTTAATTGCACATTTAACGGGAATTCTGGGATCTCCCTCCATAGTTTTTATCCTGGAATCCCGGGATGGTTCGGGTTGGAAGGGACTTTTTGAAGGTTCAAGGGATTGTGAAACCCGGAGAAGTCACTCCTGGAAATTATTTATCAGGGATCAAGGATAAAGAAAAGATCAAGGGAATTGTTCGGATTCCTTGGAAAAGCCTCAAGTTGATGAGTCACCCCAGAATTCCAGGATGGTTTGGGTGGGAAGGGACCTTAAAGACCATCCAGTTCCAACCCCAGGGACACCTCCCACTATCCCAGGTTGCTCCAACCCAGCCTTGGACACTTCCAGGGATCCAGGGGCAGCCACAGCTTCTCTGGGAAACCCATTCCAGCCTCTCCCCACCCTCCCAGCCAGGAATTCCATCCCAATATCCCATCTGCTCCACATCCCTTTCCTGTGGGACCTCTCAGCCCCCTCTGGCTGCTCCATCACGATGGACTGGATCCCCAAGGAAGTCACTCCTGGATTTAGGAACCTGAAGAGCAAACCCAGGCTGGAATGCAGATGATTCCTGTCTGGAATGACCTTCCAGTGACCTTTTCTCCCTGATAATTTGTTGTGCCTCCTTTTTTTTTCTTCGATCCTCATTTTTATCACCAATATTCCCATTTAGGCTTTAATTTCCTCGCGTTGTTGCCCGGAAAAGGGAAAGGTTCTGAGGGAGCAAAGCTGAGCATTCCCCAGGATGGGCAAAGGGGAAGGAATTCCGGGATTTATGGACTTCAATGCCCATTTTTTTAAACCAGGATGAGCTGAGGAAAAGCTCCTCTTGCCACTCCAAACCTGCAGCTATAAATCCTCTTTTTTCCCCGCAGATGAACGACTTCCCAGGCTCTGGGCTGATCCCAGGAATCCAGAAGGAGCTTCTTCCCAAGGGAAATGTTGCTGTGTGCCCGGATCGTGGTGCTGGCCCTGGCTGTGCTGCCCTACGGAGCTGGGGCCGCCCATGAAGGTATGGAAAAGTGGGAGACCGGGAATGCAGCACCTTGGTGGGGGTGGTGGGACGCATCAGGGAGGAAAAGGCCTTTTCCAAGGAGCTCATGCCATGGATACACCCAGGGATGATCCCAGGGTGGAGCTGCAGTGCTGCTGCCTTTGGCTTTTCCATAGGATCCTTTTAGTTGGGATTCTGTGGATAATATGGAGCACCTGAGCTGGTCCCAAAAGGCAGGGATTAGGATTTATGGGAAATCAGGGCTCTGCTCCTTTTCCTGCCTCTGATCCTGCTCCTGGCATGGATACACTCATGGATGATCCCAGGATGGAGCTGCAGTGCTACTGCCTTTGACTTCTCCATAGGATCCTTTAAATTGGGATTATGTGGATAACGGAGCACCCGAGCTGGTCTCAAAAATCAGGGATTAGGATTTCTGGGAAATCAGGGCTCTGCTCCTTTTCCTGCCTCTGATCCTGCTCCTGGCATGGATACACCCATGGATGTTCCCAGGGTGGAGCTGCAGTGCTGCTCCCTTTGACTTTTCCATAGGATCCTTTTAGTTGGGATTCTGTGGATAACAGAGCACCTGAGCTGGTCTCAAAAATCAGGGATTGGGATTTATGAGGAAATTAGGACTCTGCTCCTTTTCCTGCCTCTGATCCTGCTCCTGGCATGGATACAGGAAAATGAGGAATTAGGGGGAAATTAAGGACAACAAATCCTGTTGCTTTGGGAAGCTTCTGATTACCCATGAGTTCCATCCAACCTGACTTTGGATAATTCCAGGGATCCAGGGGCATCTCTGGATGGGAAAATTTCCTGGATGAGAACATGAAAATGAGGAATTAGGGGGAAATGAATCCTGTTACTCTAGGAAGCCCCTGATTGCCCATGAGCCCCATCCAACCCGACCTGGGACAATTCCAGGGATCCAGGGGCATCCCTGGATGGGAAACTTTGCCTGGGTGAGAACATGAAAATGAGGAATTAGGGGGAAATTAAGGGCAACAAATCCTGTTGCTGTGGGAAGCTCCTGATTACTCACAAGCCCCATCCAACCTGGCCTGGGACAATTCCAGGAATCCAGGGGCATCCCTAGATGGGAAACTTTGCCTGGGTGAGAACATGAAAAGGAGGAATTAGGGGGAAATTAAGGACAACAAATCCTGTTGCTGTGGGAAGCTCCTGATTACTCACAAGCCCCATCCAACCTAACCTTGGACAATTCCAGGGATCCAGGGGCATCCCAGATGGGAAACTTTGCCTGGGTGAGAACATGTAAATGAGGAATTAGAGGGAAATGAATCCTGTTGCTCTGGGAAGCTCCTGATTACCCACAAGCCCCATCCAACCTGGCCTGGGACAATTCCAGGGATCCAGGGGCATCCCTGGACGGGAAACTTTTCCTGGGTGAGAACATGAAAATGAGGAATTAGAGGGAAATAAATCCTGTTGCTGTGGGAAACTCCTGATTATCCACTTTATCCCACCTCTGCCTCCCTTCCCTCGCTGTGGAATCCTGGGAGCTCGCGAGTCTCCATAGGGGGGTTTCCCTGCTCCCTAGCTCATTCCAAAGGGTGGGATGAGCCTCCCTACCCCTCTCCTCCCTCTCAGCCTGCAGGACAGCAGAGCTGGCCGACGTTCTGTTCCTCGTGGGACAATCCCAGGGCGTGGGCAGGGAGAGCTCCCAGCTGCTCCAGGACTTCGTCGACAGCACAGCGCGTTCCTTGGAGAACCCAGGAATGGGGAAAGGAGGGATCCGGATGGGAGCAGTGCTCTACGGGGAGGAACCAAGGTGGGTCTGTCCTTCCTCCCCCTCCAGCAGCTTCTGTGGGGTTCCTACAGCCCTGGAACCCTCTGGGGGCAACCATGGCTTGAGTTCTGGAGCAAGGGTTGAGTTCCTGAGCAAGGGTTCAACCACCTGCACCTCGAGGTGCTTGGCCATGGGGAGGAACCAAGGTGGGTCTGTCCTTCTTCCGCCATCACCAGCTCCTGTAGGGTTCCTACAGCCCTGGAACCCAAGATGGGCAACCATGACCCCATGGTTGAGTTTCTGAGCAAGGGTTCAACCTCTTGAGCTGAGGGTTCAACCCTGAGTACCACCAGCACCTCGAGGTGCTTGGCCACGGGGATGAACCAAGGTGGGTCAGTCCTGTCTCCACCTCCAGCAGCTCCCGTAAGGTTCCTACAGCCCTATAATCTCTGTGGCCAACCATGACCCCATGGTTCAAGAGTTGAACCCTCACCAATGTCACCAGCACCTTGAGTTTCTTGACCATGGGGATAAACCAAGGTGGTTTATCTTCACCAGCTCCTGTAGGGTTCCTACAGCCCTGTAAGTCCAGATGGCCAACAATGTCCCCATGGCTCAAGAGCTGAACCCTCAGACCCTACAGGTGCTTGACCACAGGGAGAAACCAATGTGGGTCCGTCCTTCCTTCCCTTCCAGCAGCTCCTGTAGGGTTCCTACAAGCCCTGGAACCCTCTGTGGGCAACCATGACCCCATGGCTCAAGAGTTTAACCCTCAGACCCTACAGGTTCTTGGCCACGGGGAGGAACCAAGTTGGGTCAGTCCTTCCTCCACCATCATCAGTTCCTGTAGGGTTCCTACAGCCCCGTAACTCAAGATGGGCAACAATGTCCCCATGGTTGAGTTTCTGAGCAAGGGTTCAACCTCTTGAGCCGAGGGTTCAACCTTCAGCAGTCACCAGCACCCTGAGGTGCTTGGCCATGGGGAGGAAACGAGGTGGGTCAGTCCTTCTTCCACCTCAGCAGCTCCTGTAGGGTTCATACAGCCCTGGAACCTTCTGTGACCAACCATGACCCCATGGTTCAAGAATTGACCCCTCAGACTCTACAGGTGCTTGGCCATGGGGAGGAACCAAGGTGAGTCAGTCCTGTCTCCACCTCCAGCAGCTCCTGTGGGGTTCCTACAGCCCCATAACTCAAGATGAGCAACTATGTCCTTATGGTTGAGTTCTTGAGCAAGGGTTAAACCCTCACCAGAGTCACCAGCATCCCAAGGTGCTTGGCCACGGGGAGGAACCAAGGTGGGTCTGTCCTTCCTCCCCCTCAACAGCTCCTGTAGGGTTCCTACAGACCTGGAACCCAAGATGGGCAACAATGTCCCCATGATTGAGTTCCTGAGCAAGGGTTCAACCTCTTGAGCTGAGGGTTCAACTCTGAGCACTGTCAACACCTTGAGGTGCTTGGCCATGGGGAGAAACCAAGGTGGGTCAGTCCTTCCTGCACCATAACCAGCTCCTGTGGGGTTCCTACAGCCCTGTAAGTCCAGATGTCCAACCATGTCCCCACGGCTCTAGAGCTGACCCATCCCCATCCTCTCGAGGTACTCGCCTTCCCCCCGGAGCTCCAGAGGGCTGGGAGGTTGGGGTTTATCCCGACTCCAAGAAGTTCCCCAGCCCCCAAATTTGGGATTCCTGGTTTTGGTCAGATTGGGGTTTTAGGATCACGGGGCTCTGGGGCTCCTTCCCTGCGCTCCCTGGGGTGGAGAGGGGAATGGAATCCTGGAATCACAGCAGGGCTGGGGTCGGAAGGGATGTTAAGCTCATCCAGTTCCAATCCCAACACCTCCCACTATCCCAGGTTGCTCCAACCTGGCCTTGGACACTTCCAGGGATCCAGGGGCAGCCACAGCTTCTCTGGGAAAACGCCAACTAAACATCCACGTTATTGCTTCTCATTCCATTATTCTTTATCCTCACCGCGTTTCCTCGCTCCTTATCCCGCCATTCCTCATTCCCAGGATGAGCATCGAGCTCACAGACCCCGCGACCGTCAGGGAAAAGCTGGCTGGAATTCCGGATCCGTCCCTGGGAAGCAGCAGCCTGAGGACGGGAGCAGCCCTGGCTTTCGCCACCCGGATCCTGTCCCGGCCGGACACGTGGAGAGAGGAGGCGGCAAAGGTGGGATATTCCTGGGAATTCCCGGGGTGGGGATCACACCTCCGGCTCCGTTATCCCAAGGCATGGAATCCACGTTCGCCTTTGCTCCAAGACCCACACGTGGGAGGTGTGGCCTGTTTGGAGTCCTGGAGCTGGAAGTTCTTTAAAGTCTGGGAATGCTGATCTGGAAGTAGTTGAAGGTCTGGGAATGCTCAGCTGGAAGTAGTGCAAGGTCTGGGAATGCTGATTGGGAAGCAGTGGAAGGTCTGGGAATGCTGACTGGGAAGCAGTGGAAGGTCTGGGAATGCTGAGCGGGAAGCAGTGGAAGGTCTGGGAATGCTGAGCGGGAAGCAGTGGAAGGTCTGGGAATGCTGAGCGGGAAGCAGTGGAAGGTCTGGGAATGCTGAGCGGGAAGCAGTGGAAGGTCTGGGAATGCTGAGCGGGAAGCAGTGGAAGGTCTGGGAATGCTGAGCGGGAAGCAGTGGAAGGTCTGGGAATGCTGAGCGGGAAGCAGTGGAAGGTCTGGGAATGCTGAGTTGGATTCCTGAGTTGGACATAGTTTCAGCTGGATCCTGAACTGTCTCCTCTGGATCCAATGGAAAGGATGAGGCTGGATCCTGAACTGTCTCCTCTGGATTGAATGGGAATGGTGAGGCTGGATCCTGAAATTCCTGGAATGCAGTGCTGGGACACAGGCGGAGCTCCTGGAAGCTGATTCCCTGGGAATTATCCTGGAGGTGTTGGGTCCTCTCGGGATTTAATCTCAGGACAGGAATTCCATCCAAAGCCTGGCTCCCGGTGTGAAATCCTCAGGAATTCCTCATGTTTCCCTTTCCTTCCCTGTTTTGTCCTCCCCCTATTCCCGCAGGTGGTTGTTTTGATCACGGATGGGAAATCCAGCGATTCCGTGGAAGCCGAAGCCCAGGCCCTGCAGGATCTGGGGGTGACGGTGTTTGCTGTGGGTATGTATGGATCCATGGAATACTGATCCATGGAAAACTGTGTGTGCACCAGCACTCCACTCCCCGCGGAATATTCCTCAGGCACGACCCCCCCTTCCTGCCAAAAATTGCTGGTTCCTGAAATGTCTCTGGATCCAATGGGAAGGGTGAGGCTGGATCCTGAACTGTCTCCTCTATATCCAATGTGAAGGGTGAGGCTGGATCCTGAAATGCCTCTGGATCCAATGGGAAGGGTGAGGCTGGATCCTGAAATGTCTCTGGATCCAATGGGAAGAGTGAGGCTGGATCCTCAAATGTCTCCTCTGGATCCAATGGGAAGGGCGAGGCTGAATCCTGAAATGTCTCTGGATCCAATGGGAAGGGTGAGTTTGGATCCTGAACTGTCTCCTCTATATCCAATGCGAAGGGTGAGGCTGGATCCTGAAATGTCTTTGGATCCAATGGGAAGGATGAGGCTGGATTCTGAAATGTCTCTGGATCCAATGGGAAGGGTGAGGCTGGATCCGGAAATGTCTCTTCTGGATCCAACGGGAAGGATGACTTTGAATCCTGAAGTGTCTCCTCTGGATCCAATGGGAAGGGTGAGGCTGGATCCTCAAATGTCTCCTCTGGATCCAATGGGAAGGATGAGTTTGGATCCTGAACTGTCTCCTCTGGATCCAATGGGAAGGGTGAGTTTGGATCCTGAACTGTCTCTTCTATATCCAATGGGAAGGATGAGGCTGGATCCTACCATACACCTTTTCACTCCCCACCCTAAGAGACCTTTCCACCTCTCATCCCATCAGCACCCAGACATCCTGTGGAATCTCTTCCACCCCTCTGGAGAACAGCTTTCCCTCTTTTACCATATGGAAGAGGCTTCCTCTTCCTCTTCCTCCCACATCCAGCTGGAGCTCCCATTCCTTGTCCCATTCCTCCTCCACAAGCACCATGACTCCAAAATCCGTGTCCAGCTCCAAGTCCACCATGTTCCTCCTCCTTCCCAATTCCCGACCTGCTCCATGGGCGCTGTTTGACGACCTCCTTCCCCCCTTTTTTTCCTCCCCTTAGGAATCAAGGATGCCGACAGGAAGGAGCTGAGCGGGATCGCCTCGGAGCCGGCGGCGGAGCACGTGCTCCACGTGGAGGATTTCCAGCTGCTCCCCTCTGTGGGCCCCAAACTCTCCCGGAGGCTTTGCTTTGTCGCCTCGGAGCCACCGCGGCCTGTCAAGACCACGCAAGGTGTGTCCAGGTTTTCCCTTCATCCTGCTTTCCATATGCCCCTTCCCAGTTCCTGGAAGTGCCTCCGAAGAGACAGAGCTCCCGCATCCCTTCCGTTTGTCGCGACGGAGCTTTAGGGGTTGGATGATCCTGGAGGAGCAGCTGCTGCTTTGGGATTGAGGTCCTCCGGGTCTTGTGGCTGCTTCTCCATGGTTTTTTAGTGATTTCAGATCCTGGGAATGGGCTGGATCAAACCAAAGGAGTGGCAAGGGGTAGGGACAGCAGTGGAGGGTTTCGTCATGGGATTATCCTGGTGAACTCTAGGTCAAGAGATCTCCAAAGGGAGGAGATCTCCAAAGGGATTTCCAAAGGGAGGAGATCTCCAAAGGGATTTCCAAAGGGAGGAGATCTCCAAAGGGATTTCCAAAGGGAGGAGATCTCCAAAGGGATTTCCAAAGGGAGGAGATCTCCAAAGGGATTTCCAAAGGGAGGAGATCTCCAAAGGGATTTCCAAAGGGAGGAGATCTCCAAAGGGATTTCCAAAGGGAGGAGATCTCCAAAGGGATTTCCAAAGGGAGGAGACCTCCAAAGGGATTTCCAAGGAGATGAGATGATTTCCGAAGGGATGAGATCTTGACTCCATCCATGAACTTCCCATGCTCCAAACCAAAGCCCTTCCCTTTTTTCTCTGGCAGCTGAGAAGATCCTGGGCCCGCGGGACCTGCGGGTGAGCGAGCACGACCACAGCTCCCTGCGGCTCACCTGGATTCCGGCCACTGGGAAGGTGATGGGATACCGTGTCCGTGTCCACCCGCTGCTGCCCTCGGGGCAGCCGGATCCAGAGGAGCAGCGGGAGGTGGGCGGCGTTCCCGTCGGGCAGAGCAACAGTCAGAGCTCCCAGGGCCGGGTCGGAGCTCCAAGTGTTGAGTTTCCAATGATTAGGTTGAGTTCCCAGGGCTGGGTGGGAGTTCCCAGTGTCAGGTGGGAGTTCCCAGTGTCAGGTGGGAGTTCCCAGTGTCAGGTGGGAGTTCCCAGGGCTGAATGAGAGTTCCCAATGATTAGGCTGAGTTCCCAGTGTTGGGTCGGAGCTCCCAGTGCTGAGTTCCCAATGATTAGGTGGAGTTCCCATTGTAGATTTTCTGTTCCCAGTGTAGATTTTCTGTTCCCAGTGTAGATTTTCTGTTCCCAGTGTAGATTTTCTGTTCCCAGTGTAGATTTTCTGTTCCCGGTGTTGATTTTCTGTTCCCGGTGTTGATTTTCTGTTCCCGGTGTTGATTTTCTGTTCCCGGTGTTGATTTTCTGTTCCCGGTGTTGATTTTCTGTTCCCAGTGTTGGGTCAGAGTTCCCAGTGTTGGGTCAGAGTTCCCAGTGTTGGGTCAGAGCTCCCAGTGCTGAGTTCCCAATGATTAGGTGGAGTTCCCAGTGTGGGGTCGGAGTTCCCAGTGTCCCTTCCCAAACCTTCTGAAACCTATCCTTTTTCTCCTCCCCCTTCTCCCTCCCCCTTCCCAAATCTTCCCTTCCCTTCCCAAACCTTCCCTTCCCCTGTGTCCGTGCATCCCCTTCCCCTTGTCCCGTGTCAGCATGACCCCAGATCCCACTCCCGCATCCCAGTGTCCGCGTGTTTTAACAAGCGACCTCCCAAAGTGTTATCTCGAGCTCTTCCCAGCCCGGCACCTTCTCCCGCCCCGGCGGTGGGATGACATCCCTTGTCCCCCATGTGACAGCTGGAGGTGGGAGGTGACACCAACACCCTGCTGGTGACAGGCCTGAGGCCCAGCACCAAGTATGTCCTCACCGTGAGGGCCACCTATGGAGACACCAACGGAGACGCCCTCGGAGAACTGGCGACTGCCAAAGGGAAAACAAGTGAGTGGGTCCTCCTCATCCTCCCAGGGTGGGAACAGGGAAAATCCCACCCCAAATCCAGGGCAAGGGAAAAACGAAGGTTTGGGAAGGGAAGGGAAAAAGGGAAGGGAGACGGGAAGGTTGGGGAAGGGAAGGGAGACGGGAAGGTTGGGGAAGGGAAGGGAGACGGGAAGGTTGGGGAAGGGAAGGGAGATGGGAAGGTTGGGGAAGGGAAGGGAGACGGGAAGGTTGGGGAAGGGAAAAGGAAATAAGGAAATTCCAGGAAAGGAAAGGAGGAAATTTCAGGAAAGCAACCTTAAAAATCATCCTTCAGGGATCCCTTGACAATCCCTGGAAGGTCGGAGGGGGATCACTGGTTCCAAGGAAACAGCTGAGGGAGAGCTGCTGCCGCTCCCTCTTTTTGCCCCTCTATCCCTGAAGATTTCCCAAGGATCTTTCC
Source organism: Chiroxiphia lanceolata (assembly GCF_009829145.1). Lineage (NCBI taxonomy): Eukaryota > Metazoa > Chordata > Aves > Passeriformes > Pipridae > Chiroxiphia > Chiroxiphia lanceolata. The sequence goes on along the minus strand of NC_045641.1, from coordinate 1,678,576 downwards.
CCTGGCACTCCCTCGTGGCATGACATGTTCCCTCCCTTCCCGTGTCCTGAAGCTCCCATTCCCCCTGTCACCAACTTCCGGGTGGTGGAAGAAGGACCTTTCAGCCTGAAGGTGGCCTGGACCCCTCCCCCGGGAAAACTGGAGGGCTACAAGATCTACATCCCCAGGGGTGAGTCCACGCTTTGGTGACATTCCATGGCCTTCCCTTTGGAAAGAGCGACGAGCCAAGGGCGGGAAAGGTGCTGTTGGCTCCTGGCACGACTCTGGAAGGAGTCCAGGTTGTCCAGACAATGAGAGAGGAGAAAAGTCCTTTGAAGGACTTTCTTTTGGAGATGTTTCCTTTGGAGGAGGTGGGGGTGATGCTGTGGCTGCCTTGTCGCATCCCAATGGTTTTCCTGCTTCATCCTGACTTTGGTGGGGATGTGAGATGAGTCCAAGCCTTTGGGATGCCCCACACTCACCTCTGGGATGTTTGGATATTTCTGTGGGACCTGAAGGGCTGGGACACCACGGATTTGTGGAGTTTGAGCCACGGACACAACTCTCAGCAGCATCAATGGGTTTGGGAAACACCAACCATCTCCATGTGGTGGAATCATCACCATGGGATTTGGGAAGGCTCCACCATCCCCTTTCTCCTTGATCCTGGAGCAGTGAGTCAAGGGCAGGAAAGGTGCTGTTGGCTCCTGGCACAACTCTGGAAGGAGTCCAGGTTGTCCAGACAATGTGGTTCCTCCAGGAGAGAGGAGAAAAGTCCTTTGAAGGACTTTGTTTTGGAGAACAAGGAGATGTTTCCTTTAGAGAAGGTGGGGGTACCTGGTCACACCCCGATGGTTTTCCTGCTTCATCCTGGCTTTGGTGGGAATGTGGGGTGAGTCCAAGCCTTTGGGATGCCCCCACACTTACCTCTGGGATGTGTGGATGTTTCTGTGGGACCTGAAGGGCTGGGACACCACGGATTTGTGGAGTTTGAGCCACGGACACAACTCTCAGCAGCATCAATGGGTTTGGGAAACACCAACCATCTCCGTGGTGGAAACACCAATCATCACCATGGGATTTGGGAAGGCTCCACCATCCCCTTTCTCCTTGATCCTGGAGCAGTGAGCCAAGGGCAGGAAAGGTGCTGTTGGCTCCTGACACGACTCTGGAAGGAGTCCAGGTTGTCCAGACAATGTGGTTCCTCCAGGAGAGAGGAGAAAAGTCCTTCAAAGGACTTTGTTTGGAAGAACAAGGAGATGTTTCCTTTGGAGTTTGGAGCAGGTGGGGTGATGCTGTGGCTTTTTCCCACTTCTTTTCTTTTTTTTTTCTTTCCTTTTTCCCTGTTTATTTTCTTTTTTTACTTTTCCTGTTTTTTCTTTTTTTTCTCCTCCTATTTTCTTTTTCTTCCTTTTTATTTTTCCTGTTTTGTTTTTTTTTTATCCTTTTCTTTTTTCTCTTTTCTTTTTCTCGGCCCCGTTTTTTCCTTTTCCTTTTTTCTTTTTTCTTTCCTTTTTTCTTTTTTTCTTTTTTTCTTTTTTCTTTTTTTCTTTTTTTCTTTTTTTCTTTTTTTCTTTTTTTATTTTTTTCTTTTTTTATTTTTTTATTTTTTTATTTTTTTATTTTTTTATTTTTTATTTTTTTATTTTTTTCTTTTTTCTTTTTTCTTTGTTTATTTTTTCTTTTATTGTTTATTCTTTCTTGCTTTTTTCTTTTTTCTTTTTTCTTTTTCTTTCTTTTTTCTTTTTTCTTTCCTTTTTTCTTTTTTCTTTCCTTTTTTCTTTTTTTCTTTTTTTCTTTTTTCTTTCCTTTTTTCTTTTTTCTTTCCTTTTTTCTTTTTTCTTTCCTTTTTTCTTTTTTCTTTTTCCTTTTTTCTTTTTGTCTTTTATTTTTTCCTTTCCTCCTTTCCTCCTTTCCTCCTTTCCTCCTTTCCTCCTTTCCTCCTTTCCTCCTTTCCTCTTTTCCTTTTTTGCCTTTTTTCTTTTTTCTCTTTTCTTTTTTCTCTTTTCTTTTTTCTCTTTTCTTTTTTCTCTTTTCTTTTTTCTCTTTTCTTTTTTCTCTTTTCTTTTTCTCGTCCTCATTTTTTCCTTTTTCCTTTTTCCTTTTTTCCTTTTTCCTTTTTCCTTTTTCCTTTTTCCTTTTTCCTTTTTCCTTTTTCCTTTTTCCTTTTTCCTTTTTCCTTTTTCCTTTTTCCTTTTTCCTTTTTCCTTTTTCCTTTTTCCTTTTTCCTTTTTTCCTTTTTTCCTTTTTCTTTTTTCTCCATATCACAGAGTCATCCCTGCAGGATTCAGGATAAGCCTCCCTCATCCCCCTTCTCCTTGTCTTTGCAGCCAACAGACCAGGCCTGACCTACGAGCAGGTCCTTCGGGGCGACATCTCCTCCCACATTCTGGACAACCTGCAGGAGGACAGGGAATACAAGGTCATCCTCTACGCCGTGCACCCCCAGGGACCCAGCCAGCCCGTGGCCGCCCTGGGCAGGACAGGTAAGGGCATGGAAAAGCCAGGCCTTGGTGCAGCTAAACCCAGTTTTAACCCAGGGTTGCGTTAAATCCAAGGAATCGCCAGGTTTGAGTTTAAGGAGTTATAAGAGGTGCGATGGAATTGCTTTTATCCCATGGGTTTTAATGATGGCAAAATGAGAAATTTTTTTAATGTAAATTAAGAGTTTATTTTATGTAAATGATCAGACAAAAGAGCTTATTTTATTTATTTATTTATTTATTTTATTATTTATTTATTACACAATATAAACGCTAAAAATCTACTTTTTAGAGGATAATAGAGGGTAAAAGAGGAACAAAGCACAACCTCGAGCTGTGCCAGGGCAGGGGCAGGTTGGACATCAGGAAGGAGTGTTTTCCCATGGAGAGTGCTCAGCCATTGGAATGGGCTGCCCAGGGAGGGGTGGATTTTTCCATCCCTGGAGGTGTTTAAGGACAGACTGGATGTGGCATCAGTGCCATGGGCTGGGAACCATGGCGGGGTTGGATCAAGGGTTGGGCTGGATGATCTCAGAGGGCTTTTCCAACCCAGCTGATTCTGGGATTCTTCAGCCCCTTTTTTGGAGGTTGTTTGGCTCCAGGGTTTGGTAACAACGCGGTTCAGCTCCGGGTGTTCACATCAAACCCCTCAACATCTCAATGTGGAACTGAGACCTGATCCATGGGGGAAGGTGGCCCATCACACCAACAAGGTTTTGGGCTAAATTTTGGGGTAAATTTTGGGCTACTGTTATCCCAACAGCCTCACGCTGAGCTGGAGGTGCTGGACACCCTTGGGCTACCCAGGGACAGGGTGGATTCTCCATCCCTGGAGGTTTTTAAGGACAGACTGGATGTGGCATCAGTGCCATGGGCTGGGAACCACGGCGGGGTTGGATCAAGGGTTGGGCTGGATGATCTCAGAGGGCTTTTCCAACCCAGCTGATTCCACAATTCCATGAATCTCCACACCTCCACCTCAAGAAGGGTGATATCAGAAGAACCTGCCTGGACTTTTCTGGTATGAAATGATGGACTCCAGGCCAGCTCCCAGCTTATCTGTCCCATCAGACTTCCAAAAGCAGGACGTGTGTATCCAAAAGTAGATGAACCAGGGTGATTTTAGCATAATTAACAAGGACACAACTAACGAGGCTCCAACAGTTGATCCTGCACAATGACCTGGTTGGATTTTAGGTCTTGGCAGGATGGATCTATCCTGCCACAGCTTGGGAGGGAGGTCTGGGCTCTGCCCGGCCTTGGTTTTGCCCCTTGGATGAGGTTGGTGGCCGGAGACCTCTGACCTGGAGCAATCACAGGTTGGGTTTCCACCTCTCAGGCAGGCCAGGACACCCTGGAGATCCCTCCCACGGAATCATTAAGGCTGGAAAAGCCCTCTGAGATCATGGAATCCAACCGTTCCTCCACCACTGCCCCTTGTCCCCGAGTGCCACATCCACAGGGATTCGAAATCCCACCAGGGATGGGGACTCTACCCCTTCCAATGCCTGACCACCCTTTCCACAAGGAAATCACCCCAAATATCCAATCTAAACCTCCTCTGGCACAACCTGAGGCCGTTTCCTCTCGCCCTGTCCCTCGTTCCCTGGGAGAGGAGCCCGAATCCCACCCGACTCCTCTTTCCCAGGGATTTCCCTCAGACAACTGAGGCTGGTTCTGGTTCTCCCACCAGAGCCAGCAAAGTCCTCCCTCTGACAAGTGGTTTCTCTTCGCTGTTCTCCTTCCAGTGAAGCTCCTGCCTGTGGAAAACCTCTGGCTGCAGAACGAAACCACGGACACGCTCCAGGCGAGGTGGAGCCCGGTCCGGGGAGCGACGGGATACAGGCTCACCTGGACATCAGCAGGTGGGACACAGGGATGGGGATGGATGCAGGGGGTGGAGAAAAGGGAGCTGGGAAGGCATTGGAAGAACCAGCATATTCGTTGTCCAACCGTGGAAAGAGGAAATCAGGTTTTTTTGGGTGTGGAGTTCTCAACCGGCAGCTTCCAACGGGGAGTTCTGCCGTGGAATTCGGTGGGAAATGGTCCTGGATGCAACAATTCCCGCTCATAAAGCGGGCTGATGGATCCACAGCCTCGTTCCATGGGATTAGTGTGGGATTTCCCGGAGCTGGGGTAGCCTTGGGAAGGGGTTAAAGCTGGGAAAACGCTCCCTCGGGAACTGCGCGTCACACCCTCAGCTTTGGGGGTCACCCCGAGCTTCGGGATCACCCCTCTTTTTGGGGAACAGACTGGAAGTGCTCGTGGTTATTTCTGTTCTCTCTGTGGCACTAAACTTCCCTTCATCCCCACAATCCTCATTTTTTAGGGAGATTTGGGTGTTTGGAGCCGGATCTGAGTTTGCAGCTGGAGCTTCTTCTCCCCCTGCCCTGAACCCAAACAGGTTTTTGGGGTTGTTGCAGAGTCAGAAATTTGGGGGTGATGGCATTTTTTTGACCTTGGGAGGTGGGTATTTCCCTGGCTCAGGGCTGAGATGGGATGTCAGGACACCAGGCTTGGAATAACCAGCACATTCCCTCCTGGTTGGGATACAAGGAGACGTCTCCCACGTGGAGAGTTGGGGATGGTTTGGTTGGAGAACAGCTCCAAAAAGGTCACCAGGAGGGGAAAAATCTTTATGGGGAAGACATAAAACTGCTTTTATTGCTTTGCAATCCACTTCCCTCTGGAAAAAAACCCCATGGCACGCCTCAAAATCCAGCTGGTTTCCCAGCTTGTGTTTAATATCTCAGCTGGGAACGGAGCATGTGTGCCTAACCAGGAATATTTTTGGGATAGGGGCACCCTCAGATGAAGCAGGAAGGGCACATCCCTTCCAGTCTGGATTTTCTCGTTAATCTGGTACCAGTTAATCCCAGTTCCAGGCGTGCTAAAATCCCAAGGGGCAGCCCACTCTGGCCTCTGGATCCCCTCCCCATCCCAGGGCCGTGCATTAGGGATGCAGGGATGTCGGGATCCGGGCACTTTCTACCCATCCCAAAGCTCTGGAAGGGTTTAATTTTATATTTCTTTGATTATTAAGACGGTGATTAAATAAATATAAACGGTCCGAGCTGTGGGAGCGGCTCCAGAGGGAGGTGGGAAAAGGGGGATGGGGCTCAGGGAGCAGAAGATGGGAATGTGGCACCCTCCAGTGTCCGAACTGGAAAAGGCATCTTCCCCTTCCCCAAAATCCCCACATCCTGCTGCTGCCGGCACCTTCCGGCCCCTGGGAAACAGGGATTAGACTTTAGCTCTTCTCCTGCCGTGCTGGGAGGTTTAACTGAACCGGGTTTAGGCCCCAACGAGGATTAAATGGAAGGAGAAAACGGGGTTTGAGGAGTCATTTGGCTCCGGGGGGGAAAGGCAAGATGATCCCAGCATGGAGTCACCCAGAGCGTGGACGCTCTTTTGGGATAGCTCACCCCCCCCAGATGTGCCCATTGATGGGTTTTATGGGATTTATTCCCTCTATCCTGCAAAGCCCTGACTTGCCTTGATCCGTTGGTGACCAGTGAGGTTTCCCTGGGTTGGTTATTCCTGCCTTCCCTTCCCAAGGATGGTCCTCCTTGATCCGTCCCAAGGGAACCCAAACAGCCTTTCCCTTCCCAGAGGGCAGCATCCAGGATGTGGATGTTGCAGCACCTACAGCCACTCCATGATCCAGGGGCTGTATCCCTTGGGAATGTCGAGGGATTGGTGCTGAGGGACCACTTGTGGGACCACCCACAGTGCCAGTTGTGGGTTTTTACCTGATTTATTCCCTCTCTCCTGCAAAGCTCTGACTTGCCTTGATCTGTTGGTGATCAATAAGGATTCCCTGGGTTATTCCTGCCTTCCCTTCCCAAGGGAGGTCACCCCAGGATGATGGTCCTCCTTGATCCATCCCAAGGGAACCCAACCCCCTTTCCCTTCCCAGAGGGCAGCATCCAGGACGTGAACCTCAGCAGCACCTACAGCCACTACATGATCCAGGGGCTGCATCCCGGCGTGGAATACACGGTCACCATCAACCCCATCTTCGGGAATGTCGAGGGACCGGTGCGGAGCGGGAACGCGACGACGGGTGAGTGTCCTGCAGGAGGGGTGGGATTGGGATCGGGATCCAGCCCTCACAGACACACGGGGTGGGGGTCAGGCTGTGCTGGAATTTGCAGCCACCACTCTACTTGTTACCTCTTATCTGTCTTGGAGTTACCTTTGCTTGCTACACTGGGAATGTTTTGGGATGCATTTCCCCGGGATGTGGCGACCGGATCTCACCAGGCTTGGAGCCAGTCCCATCGTGGTGCTCCATCCTGTCCTCATCCCATGGCAAAGCCCTTCTGTGGCCTGGGCAGGATTTGGGATAGACAGTTGTTCTCCTGAAGTCCTTTCAGGAGTTTTGGGAGACCATCCCACCCTCTCCTATTTTCTCTTCCCAAGAGTTCTTTGGCAAAGACCATCCTATTCCCTCTTCCCAAGAGTTCTTTGGAAATAACCTTCTCCTATTCCCTCTTCCCAAGAGTTCTTTGGAAAGAACCTTCTCCTATTTCCTCTTCCCAAGAGTTCTTCGGAAAGAAATTTCTCCTGTTTCCTCTTCCCAAGAGTTCTTTGGAAAGGACCTTCTCCTGTTTCCTCTTCCCAAGAATTCTTTGGCAAAGACCACCCCACCCTGTCCTATTTTTTTGGAAGCTGTTGGGACCTGGATCCAAGTGGGTGACTCTTCTCTCCCGCAGTGGCCTCGAGCACCGTCCGGATGCTGAACGTGAGCGAGATTTCCACCAACAGCCTCCTGCTCTCCTGGGATTCCGTCGCTGGAGCCACTGGCTACAGAGTGGCTTGGGGTCCTACCCCAGGTAAGATCCATCTCCCTTCCAGCCTGAACCACCTCCAACTCCTCCTGGAACGTGGGAGAACCTCAGGGATGAGGGAGTAGGGGCAGGTCCCGCTCCTTCACCGCTCTGAGCAGCCTCTCCCACAATTTCAGGGCACGAAGTGAAGCCCCGGGTGCGGCTTCCGGGGGCTTTGGTAACTTTACCCATTAAAATTCCCAAATAAACATCCACAGGAAAACTCTCCTCCCTTGCCCCAGCGCACACAGGGCTGTCACGGAATCACTGAGCTTGGAAAAGACTTCCAAGATTCTTCCCAGACTCTTCAGTCTTTATTCTCTCCTGTTTTATTTCGTCTTCCCAAGAGTTCTTTGCCAAAGACCATCCCACCCTTCCCTATTTCCTCTTCCCAAGAGTTCTTTGGCAAAGAACCTTCTCCTGTTTCCTCTTCCCAGGAGTTCTTTGGAAAGAACCTTCTCCTGTTTCCTCTTCCCAAGAATTCTTTGGAAAGAACCTTCTCCTGTTTCCTCTTCCCAAGAATTCTTTGGCAAAGAACCTTCTCCTGTTTCCTCTTTCCAAGAATTCTTTGGCAAAGAACCTTCTCCCGTTTCCTCTTCCCAAGAATTCTTTGGCAAAGAACCTTCTCCCGTTTCCTCTTTCCAAGAATTCTTTGGCAAAGAACCTTCTCCCGTTTCCTCTTCCCAAGAATTCTTTGGCAAAGAACCTTCTCCCGTTTCCTCTTCCCAAGAATTCTTTGGAAAGAACCTTCTCCCATTTCTTCTTCCCAAGGATTCTTTGGCAAAGACCATCCCACCCTCTCCTATTTTATTTCCTCTTCCCAAGAATTCCTTGGCAAAGAACATCCTACCCACTCCTGTTTTCTCTTCCCAAGAATCCTTTGGCAAAGACCATCCTACCTTCTCCTATTTTATTTCCTCTTCCCAAAAATTCATTGGCAAAGACCATCCCACCCTATCCTATTTGCTCTTCCCAAGAATTCTTTGGCCAAGACCATCCTATCATCTCCTCTTCCCAAGAATTCTTTGGCAAAGACCATCCTATCATCTCCTCTTCCCAAGAATTCTTTGGCCAAGACCATCCTATCATCTGCTCTTCCCAAGAATTCTTTGGCCAAGACCATCCTATCATCTCCTCTTCCCAAGAATTCTTTGGCAAAGACCATCCTATCATCTCCTCTTCCCAAGAATTCTTTGGCCAAGACTATCCCACCCTCTCCGATTTTATTTCGTCTTCCCAAGAACTCTTTGGCAAAGACCATCCCATTCCCTCTTCCCAAGAGTTCTCTGGCAAAGACCACCCCCCCCGTCCTGTTTCCTCTTCCCAGAATTCTTTGGCAAGGACCGTCCCCGCCACCTGACCCTGGGCAGGTTGGTGACATCCCAGCAGCTCCGTGCCCTGGCTCCCGACACCGAGTACATGATCTCCGTGTCCGTGCTCTTCGGATCCGCGGAGGGCCCCGGGATCAGCACCTCGGCCAGGACGGGTGAGTCCAACAGGGCATTCCCGGAATTTCTGCGGCTCAGTGGGAATTTCAGGAGATGCCGAGGAGAACAAAGGACCCTCCCCCCCAGCTTCCCAAATTCCTTCTCCAAGAGGAGCCTGAGAGCAGCTGGATCCAAGCCCAGCCCCGGGATTTATCCCTGGTTTATGTCCCAAGGATTCTATGGGTGGAATTAGAACCTTTGCACGACTTTGTCCCTTTGTATCTTTGTACAACTTAAAAGTGGCAAATATTCAGATTTATTTATATATATATATAAATATATATATTTATATCTCTATATAAAGAGATCTATAAATATAGATAAATTTATTGATAAATATATTATATTATGCAAATTATAAATGATATGTAATATGTATTATGTGATACATTTAATATATATAGTCTATATTTAATATATATGTAATAAAGTAAATTGAATTATATTTCATAATTAATAATTTAATTAATGATTTAATAAATTATATTTACTGTATTTTATTTAATATATATTAGATATATTAATATATAGTAGATATTTATATAGATCATGTATATAAGATATATATGATATATAATGATATATATTATATATATGATATATAATGATATATATTATATATATGATATATAGTGGTATATGTTATATATATGATATATAAGATATGTTGTGTATATAATATGTATTCATATTATATATATTTAGTATATATTAGATATATAATATGATATATATTACATAATATTTTTATATATTTTATATATATTAGATATATTAATATATATTAGATATTAATATATGTAATGTACATTATATGTATTGTGTATATAATATATATTTATTATATATCTAATATATATTTACATTAGATATATTTTATATATATTATATATAATATGATATATATTACATAATATGTATTTATATATATTTAAGATATATTAGATATATTAATATATTAAATATTTATATATATAATGTACATTGTATATATTGTATATATAATATATATTATTTAATAAATATTTGATATATATTTAATATCTATTAGATATTAATATATAATGCATATAATATATAATATGTATCATATAGATAATACACTCTCCAAGTGAGGATGAGGAGACACCAAGGAGAAGCAAATTGAACCTTTTGGGATAATTTTGGCCTCATCCCAATGCCAATGAGGAGCCCTGTTGGATGGGAATTGGGGAACTAACCTTGTGCTCACCTTGCAGCTCCCCTGGGCTCCGTCCCCAACTTCAGGGTGATGTCCCTCACCAGCACCAGCCTGTCCTTGGCCTGGGGGGCCACAGCAGCTGCCACCAAATTCCGAGTCACCTGGAGCCCCGTGGGAGCGGGAAAAGGTGAGTAGGGAAAGGGGGTGACCCCAGGAGCCACCTTCCCAAACCCCAGGAGCCGCCTTCCCAAACCCCAGGAGCCGCCTTCCCAAACTCCTGAGCTCCCACCGTGGAAAAACTCGGTCCCGTGGGTGGCGGCTCCTTCTCTCCTCGGATTCCTTTGTTTATGAAATAATCCCCAAAGCTCTGGAATGAAAGTGCAGGGATGTTCCTTGATTTGGGAGTTCCTCTATTTGTGACTCTACCCCTCCGAAATTGGGGTCTTGAGGTTTTGGGAATTCATTAAATTGGGATTTTGCCTCTCCCACGTTCGGGTCTTAAAGTTTTGGGAATTTACTGATTTGTGGTTCTGTCCCTTCTAACTTTGGGTCTTGAGGTTTTGGGAATTCCTTGATTTGGGAGTTCCTTGATTTGTGGCTCTACCCCAACCTGGAGTCTTGAGGTTTTGGGAATTCCTTGATTTGGGAATTCCTTGATTTGTGGCTCTGCCCCTCCCAACTTGGGGTCTTGAAGTTTTGGGAATTCATTAAATTGGAATTTTACCCCTCCGAACTTGGGGTCTTGAAGTTTTGGAAATTCCTTGAATTGTGATTCTGCCCCTCTCAACTTGAGATTTTGGGAGTTCCTTGATTTGTGGCTCTGCCCCTTCCATCTTGGGATCTTCAGGTTTTGGGAATTCCTTGATTTGTAGTTCTGTCCCTTCCAACTTGGGGTCTTGAGGTTTTGGGAATTCCTTGATTTGGGAATTCCTTGATTTGTGGCTCTGCCTCTTCCAAACTTGGGGTCTTGAGGTTTTGGGAATTCCTTAAATTGCAATTCTACCCCTCCCAACTTGCGATCTTCAGATTTTAGGGGAATTCCTCAATTTGTAGCTCTGCCTCTTCCAAAGGCTATTTCCTTTGGAGGGGATGCCACCAGGAAGAGCTCCAGGCTCTGAAATATCCCTCTTTTTTTCCCCAGGAAAGCAGGTTGCCAAGACCCAACTCCTGGGCAGCAGAGTGTTGGCTCATCGGATCGACCACCTGGAACCGGACACGCCGTACAGGGTTGGAATTCGGGCTGTTTTTGGTCGGACTGAGGGGCCAGAGGTGACCCTGACCCACCACACAGGTTTGTCCTGGTGGGAAAACCCTCCTGGGGTTGGGATTGGAGGGTTGGATTCCTGGTTGGAGCAGCCCTGGTGGTTGGTGCCAATAATCCACGACTGGGAGCGGACACGTCCTTCCGGCTTGTTGGGCAATCCCAGATGGATTAACACAGTTCCCAGGGTTGTTTATCCACAGCCATCCCAGGAATGGAGGAGCCTCTCTGCAACCACCACTCGGGATCTTGGGGTTTTGGGAACTCCTTGATTTGTGGCTCTGGGGTCTTGAGAATTTGGGAATTCCTTGATTTGTGGCTCTGGGGTCTTGAGAATTTGGGAATTCCTTGATTTGTGGCTCTGGGGTCTTGAGAATTTGGGAATTCCTTGATTTGTGGCTCTGCCTCTTCCAACTTGGGGTCTTGAGGTTTTGGGAATTCCTTTATTTGTGGTTCTGTCCCTTCCAACTTGGGGTCTTGAGTTTTTGGGAATTCCTTGATTTGGGAGTTCCTTGTGGCTCTGCCTCTTCCAACCTGGAGTCTTGAGGGTTTGGGAGTTCCTTGATTTAGGAGTTCCTTGATTTGTGGCTCTGACCCTTTCCAACTTGGGATCTTGAGATTTTGAGAATTCCTTGACTTGTGGCTCTGCCTCTTCCATCTTGGAGTCTTGAGGTTTTGGGATTTCCTTGATATGGGAATTCCTTGATTTGTGGCTCTGCCTCTTCCAACCTGGAGTCTTGAGGTTTTGGGAATTCCTTGATTTGGGAGTTCCTTGATTTATGAATTCCTCTATTTGTGGCTCTGTCCCTTCCAACTTGGGATCTTGAGGTTGTGAGAATTCCTTGACTTGTGGCTCTACCTCTTCCAACCCGGAGTCTTCAGGTTTTGGGAGTTTCTTGATTTAGGAGTTCCTTGATTTGTGGTTCTGTCCCTTCCAACTTGGGATCTTCGGGTTTTGGGAATTCTTTGATTTGTGGCTCTGCCTCTTCCAACTTGGGGTCTTGAGGTTTTGGGAATTCCTTTATTTGTGGTTCTGTCCCTTCCAACTTGGGGTCTTGAGTTTTTGGGAATTCCTTGATTTGGGAGTTCCTTGTGGCTCTGCCTCTTCCAACCTGGAGTCTTGAGGGTTTGGGAGTTCCTTGATTTAGGAGTTCCTTGATTTGTGGCTCTGACCCTTTCCAACTTGGGATCTTGAGATTTTGAGAATTCCTTGACTTGTGGCTCTGCCTCTTCCATCTTGGAGTCTTGAGGTTTTGGGATTTCCTTGATATGGGAATTCCTTGATTTGTGGCTCTGCCTCTTCCAACCTGGAGTCTTGAGGTTTTGGGAATTCCTTGATTTGGGAGTTCCTTGATTTATGAATTCCTCTATTTGTGGCTCTGTCCCTTCCAACTTGGGATCTTGAGGTTGTGAGAATTCCTTGACTTGTGGCTCTACCTCTTCCAACCCGGAGTCTTCAGGTTTTGGGAGTTTCTTGATTTAGGAGTTCCTTGATTTGTGGTTCTGTCCCTTCCAACTTGGGATCTTCGGGTTTTGGGAATTCTTTGATTTGTGGCTCTGCCTCTTCCAACTTGGGGTCTTGAGATTTTGGGAACTCCTTGATTTGGGAATTCCTTGTTCTGTGGCTCTGCCCCCTTCCACCTTGAGGTTGTTCCCTCAACCATCTCCCTCCGGTTCCTTTTTGCAGCCGCTCCTGCAGAATCCCAGCCCATCCAACCCATCCAGGACCTGAGGGTCACCGACACTGCCGGGAGCAGCTTGAAGCTCTCCTGGAAGAGGCTTCCTGGGATAACTCACTATAAGATATCCTGGGGGCCATCCAACGGTGAGTATCCCGACCCCTCGGTATCCTGATCTCTCCATATCCCCATCCCTCGGTATCCCCATCCCTCGGTATCCCCATTCCTCCGTATCCCAATCCCCTGGTCAGGTGTGGGATGAGCCCAGAGCACCAGGAACCCCCAAAGCCAGCAGTTCAGCTCAGTTAAGCCTTTCCCCAAGCTCTAGGCGGGGTCTGAGTCTACAGGGATCAGCTGAAGCCCCAGAGCTGAGCCCTGAGCCGAGTTTTAGCCTCTAACAAAGGGATCCACTGGATCTGAGCCCGGATGGGATTTGGGAAATCCAAGCAGTTCCCTTCCAGCAGCACAGGGGACACCTTGGGTACCAGCTCTACCCTCCCTGCCCAGGTCCCACAGGATTGGGGTGAGGAAGCTGCTGGAACAAGAATTATTGATCATTCCCTTGGGGAAAGCTCCGCCCCCAGGAGGGGGAGAAATTCCCTCTGGGAATGTTTGGCTGCTCCAGGAATGTTGGGAGATCCCAACCTGCCTTCCCACAACTCCCCCCTGCTGTTCCTTGGGCTCCCTGCTCTCAGCTCCCCCTTGGGCCGATGGATTCAGGGAACATCTGATGTGGGATGTGACCTTTTCTCCCGGTGGTCCAGGCAGTCCAGGAACTCCATGGAGCCCCACAGGGCCTGGCAAACCAGGTTTCCCCTAAAAAAAGGAAGATCCAGCCTCAAATCTTTCCCTTCCAGCTGAAAAGGTTCATTTTGAAGTGCAAAAAACACAAGCGGAGAAACGTCTCCCCCGATATTCCCACTTTAACAGTCCCTCCAAACTGAGGGTTTAGAGTGTATTCCCAAATTTCCTTTTCCCACATAAATGAGTTATGGATTATTGGCTTTGCTGAGGAAGGGGAAAACAACACCGGGAGGGGTATTTTTGGATAATTCCAAAACGACACTGAGTTGTTTTTTTTTTTTTGGATGATTCCAAAACGACTCCAGGGAGGTTTTTTTGGATAATTCCAAAATGACCCTGTGGGGAATTTTTTTTCGGGATGTCTCCTCTTAGGTGGCTTGGAATCCTCCCAGCTGGTTGGGGCAGAGGCAGCTTCCTTCACCATCCCCGAGCTGAAGGAGGGCACCTCCTACACCATCCACGTGTCCGGAATGATCCGAGGGCGGGAGGGAACCCCCGTGGTCCTCACGGCCAAAACCTGTGAGTACGGGACCGTCGGATCCAAGATCCAAGAGAGTGGGATCCATGAGATCCGTGTCGGCGCCGTTTCCATCCTCGCCTCCTGACTCTTTTCCAGGTTTCCAAGAGGTTTCAACCCCACTTTTTGTGTTTCCTCTCTAGTGGGAATTCCCGGAGAGCCGCCGAGCGTTCCGGCGGCTCCGATGACACCGGATCCAAGGAGAACTCCATCCATGGCTCCCGGCAGTGTGGGGGACACTCCTCTCCCAGTGGCCACCACTCCTCTCCCAGTGGCCGCCACCACCACAAAGTCCTCACCGAGCCCAGAGACCCCCCAGGCCACCACCGGCGTGTCCCCACCGCTGACAACTCCCTCCGGGCCCAGTGAGTGGTGTCCATGTTGGGGAAGAGCCAAACCCCATAAATCCCATAAATCCCCAAAACTACTCTGGATTCCATGAGTAAGGAAGACAAGGAAGAACCAAACCCCATAAATCCCATAAATCCCCAATCTGCTCTTGATTCCTTGAGTAGGGAGAGTGGGCAATGTCAGGGAAGAGCCAAATCCCATAAATCCCCAATACTGCTCTGAATTCCTTGAGCATAGAGAGTGGGCAATGTTAGGGAAGAGCCAAACCCCATAAATCCTATAAATCCCCAAAACTGCTCTTGATTCCTTGAGTAGGGAGTGCGGGCAACGTCAGGGAAGACCAAACCACATGAATCCCAAAAAATGCTCTGAATTCCTTGAGTAGGGAGAGTGGGAATTATCAGGGAAGAGCCAAACCCCAAAAATCCCATAAATCCCCAAACCTGTTCTGAATTCCTTGAGTAGGGAGAGTGGGAAAAACCAGGGAAGAGCCAAACCCCAGAAATCCCATAAATCCCCCAAACTGCTCTGAATTCCTTGAGTAGAGAGAGTGGGCAATGTCAGGGAAGAGCCAAACCCCCTAAATCCCATAAATCCCCAAAACTGCTCTGAATTCCTTGAGTAGGGAGAGTGGGCAATGTCAGGGAAGAGTCAAACCCCATAAATCCCCAAAACTGCTGTGAATTCCTTGAGTAGGGAGAGTGGGAAATATCAGTGAAGAACCAAACCCCATAAATCCCAAAAAATACTCTGAATTCCATGAGTAGGGAGAACAGGCAATGTCAGGGAAGAGCCAAACCCTATAAATGCCATAAATCCCCAATACTGCTCTGAATTCCTTGAATAGGGAGAGTGGGTAATGTTGGGGAAGAGCCAAACCCTATAAATGCCATAAATCCCCCAAACTGCTCTTAATTCCTTGAGTAGGGAGAGTGGGCAATGTCAGGGAAAAACCAAACCCCATAAATCCCATAAATCCTAAAACTGTTCTTAATTCCTTGAATAGGGAGAGTGGGAAATGTCAGGGAAGAGCCAAACCCTATAAATGCCATAAATCCCCAAAACTGCTGTGAATTCCTGAAGTAGGGAGAGTGGGAAATATCAGGGAAGAGGTAAACCCCCTAAATCCCATAAATCCCCAAAACTGCTGTGAATTCCTCTAGTAGAGAAGACAAGGAAGACCCAAACCCCATAAATCCCCCAAAACTGCTCTGAATTCCTCGAGTAGAGAAGACGAGGAAAACCCAAACCCCATAAATCCCAGGGGTGAAGGTGCCGCCTGTTCGACCGCCAACACTCGGCACCACGAGAGCTTTTGGGGTTTGTTGAGTTGCTCTGAACCCCCAAAAAAAACCCCGATTTCCTCTTTGGGGACCCCCTTTCTCACAGAATTCCTCTCTCCCCCCGCAGTCTGTGGGAAGCTCCGGGCGGACGTCGCGTTCCTGGTGGACGAGTCCTCGAGCATCGGGCCGAGCAACTTCCACAAAGTGAAGGATTTCCTGTTCCGGGTCGTTTCCTACTTCCCGAAGATCGGCCCCCAAGGGACACAGGCAAGAACTTGGTTTTATTCCCTTTTCCTGAGGGGGTTTTGCCACTGGATATTCTGAATATTCCCCCTTTTTTGCTCATCCCTGTGAATCCAAGTGCTCCAAAGACACGTGAGATACCAAAAAAAAAGACAGGAATTAAAATCCCTGTTTTCCTGCAGGTGTTTTCCTTCTGAGTATTCTGAATATTCCCTCTTTTTTGCTCACCCCTGTGCTCACAGGTTGTGGACCACGAAGTCCAAGTGCTCCAAAGACACCAAAAAAAAAGACAGGAATTAAAATCCCTGTTTTCGTAGAAGTGTTTTCCTTCTGAATATTCTGAATATTCCCCCTTTTTTTGCTCACCCCTGTGAGTTCAAGTGCTCCAAAGACACATGAGACACCAAAAAAAGACAGGAATTAAAATCCCTGTTTTCCTGGAGGTGTTTTCCTGCTGAATATTCTGAATATTCCCCCTTTTTTGCTCATCCCCCTACTCACAGGTCGTGGACCACGAAATCCAAGCGCTCCAAAGTCACCAAAAAAAAGACAGGAATTAAAATCTTTGTTTTCCTGGAGGTGTTTTCCTTCTGAATATTCCCTCTTTTTTGCTCATCCTTGCAATGGGAGCAGTTTTATGGACCACAGATTCCAAGTGCTCCAAAGACACCAAAAAAAGACAGGAATTAAAATCCCTCTTTTCCTGCAGGTGTTTTCCTGCTGCATATTCTGAATATTCCCCCTTTTTTGCTCATCCCTGGAATGGGAGCAGTTCTGTGGACCACAAATTCCAAGTGCTCCAAAGACACCAAAAAAAGACAGGAATTAAAATCCCTGTTTTCCTGGAGGTGTTTGCCTTCTGAATATTCCCCTTTTTTGCTCACCCCTGTGAGTCCAAGTGCTCCAAAGACACGTGAGATACCAAAAAAAAGACAGGAATCAAAATCCCTGTAGAAGTAGAAGTGTTTTCCTCCTGAATATTTTGAATATTCCCCCTTTTTTTGCTCATCCCTGAGAAGGGAACAGTTCTGTACTCACAGCCTGTGGACCACGAAATCCAAGTGCTCCAAAGACTGAGCTGGAGGTGCTGGGCACCCTTGGGCTGCCCAGGGAAGTGGTGGATTCTCCATCCCTGGAGGTGTTTAAGGACAGACTGGATGTGGCATCAGCGCCACGGGCTGGGAACCACGGCAGGGTCGGATGGAGGGTTGGGCTGGATGATCTCAGAGGGCTTTTCCAACCTGCTGGATTCTGTGAGTGTGTGATTTTTATTTTTTTTTGGCAGGTGGCCCTTGCCCAGTTCAGCGAGGAGCCCAGGGCAGCCTTTCACTTCCACCAGCACCGCGACCGGAACGGGGCCCTGAGAGCCATCAAAGGGCTGAACTACACCGGAGGCAACACCAAAACAGGTGGGGGGGGTCACACCCCTGGCCCAAGAGGAGCTGGAGGCCAAGGAAAACTTTTATTGGGATGTTCTGAACCCATTTAATCGAGGGTTTGGATCCCATTGGCTCGGTTGGAAAGTTGCTCCCGAAAATTCGAGGGCGGAGGAACGAGCCGAGCTTGGTTTTCAGGGATGGTCTTTCCAACCAGTCTGGGGTCCTTTGTCCACCTCCTAATTTTACTGCTGGGTTTTCTCCTCTATTTTATAAATACTTCTCCATTATTATATAAATATTTCTTCATAATTTTATAAATATTTCTCCATTATTATATAAATATTTCTTCATTATTTTATAAATATTTCTTCATAATTTTATAAATATTTCTTCATAATTTTATAAATATTTCTTTGTAATTTTATAAATATTTCTTTATTAGTATATAAATATATTTCTCCATTATTCTATAAATATTTCTCCATTATTCTATAAATATTTCTTCGTTATTTTATAAATATTTCTTCGTTATTTTATAAATATTTCTTCGTTATTCTATAAATATTTCTTTATTATTACATAAATATTTCTCCATTATCCTACAAATATTTCTTCATTAGTATATAAATATTTCTTATTATTACATAAATATTTCTCCATTATCCTACAAATATTTCTTCATTAGTATATAAATATTTCTTTATTATTACATAAATATTTCTCCATTATCCTACAAATATTTCTTCATTATTCTATAAATATTTCTTCATTAGTATATAAATATTTCTTCATTATTTTATAAATATTTATTCATAATTTTATAAATATTTCTTCATTATTCTATAAATATTTCTTCATTAGTATATAAATATTTTTCATTATTCTATAAATATTTCTCCATTATTTTATAAATATTTCTTCATTATTTTATAAATATTTCTTCATTATTCTATAAATATTTTTCATTATTCTATAATATTTTTTCATTATTTTATAAATATTTCTTCATTATTCTATAAATATTTCTTCATAATTTTATAAATATTTCTTCATTATTTTGTAAATATTTCTTCATTATTTGGTAAATATTTCTCCATTATTTTATAAATATTTCTTCATTATTATATAACTATTTCTTCATTATTATATAACTATTTCTTCATTATTTTATAATTATTTCTTCATAATTTTATAAATATTTCTTCATTATTGTATAAATATTTCTTCATTATTTTGTAAATATTCCCTCATTATTTTATAAATATTTATTCATAATTTTATAATTATTTCTTCAATATTTTATAAATATTTCTTCATTATTCTATAAATATTTCTTCATTATTCTATAAATATTTCTTCATTATTCTATAAATATTTCTTCGTTATTCTATAAATATTTTTCGTTATTCTATAAATATTTTTCGTTATTCTATAAATATTTTTCATTATTCTATAAATATTTTTCATTATTCTATAAATATTTTTCATTATTCTATAAATATTTTTCATTATTCTATAAATATTTCTTCATTATTCTATAAATATTTCTTCATTAGTATATAAATATTTCTTCATTAGTATATAAATATTTCTTCGTTATTTTATAAATATTTCTTCATTATTCTATAAATATTTCTTCTTTATTCTCTATTTCTTTTTTATTCTATAAATATTTCTTCATTATTTTATAAATATTTCTCCATTATTTTATAAATATTTCTCCATTATTTTATATGCTTCAAATCTGAATAAGAAAAATGCTTCAAATCTGAATAATTTTTCCCCAAAATTATCAGAAAAATGCTCCAAACCTGAATAATTTTCCCCAAAAAAATTATAAGAAAAACTGAATACTTTTTCCCCCAAAAATGATAAGAAAAACGCTTCAAATCTCCCAAATAATTTGTTTTTCCCCTTCCCAAAAGCACCTTTAGATCCAGCCTGAACCATTCCAGCCTGGATTACCGGCGTCCCTCCCTCACGAGGTGTTGTCCCACACGGAATTCCCGCTTTTCCCTGTTTTTCCCAGGTCGCGCCGTGTCCTTCGCGCTCCGGGAGTTATTCCGAACCTCCCGCGGGATGAGGCCGGAATTCCCACGGGTCCTGCTGCTGGTGACGGATGGACCCTCCCAGGACGACGTGGGGCCGCCAGCCAGGGCAGCCCAAAAGTTGGGTGAGGGATTCCCTGATTCCCGAGGTTCTCCTGGAATTCCCAAAGGGGTGGAATATCCCGGCGAGGAGTCACTGGGAGAACTCGGTGCCCTGAAATGGGAACAACAATTCCCTGGGCTGGTTTGGAGCATTAAAAGGCAAAAAAACCCTCATTTATTTTGTCCAATATTCTTTATTTTGGGCTTTTATCCTCTTTTTATCCTCTTTATCCTCTCATTTAATTACAATATCCAATTCTAATTAAAATATTTTGGCATTATCTCATCTGCTCCACCCTCTCCCAAACCCATCCCTCCCACAGCCCCGCCCTGACACATCTCCCAAATTTTTCCTCTCCTTTATCCTTTTTTCCTCTCCTTTATCCTTTTTTTCCTCTCCTTTATCCTTTTTTTCCTCTCCTTTATCCTTTTTTTCCTCTCCTTTATCCTTTTTTTTCCTCTTCTTTATCCTTCTTTTCCCTCTCCTTTTCCCTTTTCCCCTCTCCTTTATCCTTTTTTTCCTCTCCTTTATTTTTTTCCTTTTTTTCCTCTCCTTTATCCTTCTTTTTCCTCTCTTTTTTCCTTTTTTTATCTCCTTTATCCTTTTTTTTCCTCTCCTCTATCCTTATTTTTCCTCTCCTTTATCCTTATTTTCCTCCTCTTTATCCTTTTTTCCCTCTCCTTTATCCTTTTTTTTCTCCTCTCCTTTATCCTTTTTTTTCCTCTCCTTTATCCTTTTTTTTCCTCTCCTTTATCCTTTTTTTTCCTCTCCTTTATCCTTCTTTTTTCCTCTCCTTTATCCTTCTTTTTTCCTCTCCTTTATCTTTTTTTTTCCCTCTCCTTTATCCTTTTTTTTCCGGGAATATCGCAACGAGAGCCCCGGAAAACTCGGATTTTAAGCCTTTTTTTTGCTTCTGCTGAGCGAGATTTGTGTTCCAGGGATCCACATCCTGGCCGTTGGAATCTCGGGAGCCGATCCCACGGAGCTCAGCCGGATCCTGCCGCGGGAAAACCCCCGGAATGTTGGGAATGTTTTCTACGCCAGCACCTTCGAGGACCTTCCCCAGGTCCTGGGGGAGCTCATCGAGGCTCTTTGTTCCCGCCCTCTGCTCCTGGCTGGAGAGGTGAGATCCCATACGGATTCCCGGGAGAGGTGAGATCCCACAGGGATTCCCGGGAATATCAACCAGCCCTGCTCGGGTGTGGAATGTTGCCCAAGGATTGATCTGCCCCGGAGCAAAATCGGGATTTAGGACATCGGGTCCCAATACAGATTAGACTAAAACACAGGCTTAAACACAGGCTTAAACATAGGTTTAAACACAGGCTAAAACATGGGCTAAAACACACATTAAACACAGATTAAACACAGACTTAGACTTAACCACAGACCGAACCACAGACTTAGACTAAACCACAGACACACATCCCAAATTTGAGTGGGAGCTCCCAAAAATCCCCTCCCTTCAGCTTCCCTTCCTCTTCCTCGTCTCCTCTGACCCTTTATCCCCCTTCTGGAATTCCCAGGAATTTCCGGGGGCTTGAACAGAACCTGCCTTTGTGCCCGTTGGATTCGAGGGAGGGAGAGTGGGGACATTAAAGGATATTAAAGCTCCTGAGACCCGTTGGAAGTCGGTGTTTGATCCCTAATCCGAGCCCAACTCTGTCCCCAGGTTGCCAAAAACGAGACCGCGGAGCCCTTTGGTGACACGGAGACCAAGGCCCAGGACCCTGATCCATCCTCAGCCCAACCACACTCCCAAAAAGAGCAGGAGCCTTGTGGGCCTTGGTGTTCCCAGGTGAGAATCGGATCTCAGGGGAGGACATTTCAAGTAAAAACAGGCTTTAAATAAATTGTCTTTAAACAGACTTGAAATAAAGAGTCTTTAAATAGATTTAAAATAAAAAGTCTTTAAATAGATTTTAAATAAAGAAAAATAGTCTGAGGAGACGAAAAGATCTCCTGGGAGGGCAACTCGGCCTCTTCCTTTCGTTGCACGAGCCAAGGAGTGGTTTAGTCTGGGTTTAAGTCTGGGTTTAAGTCTGGGTTTAAGTCTGGGTTTAAGTCTGGGTTTAAGTCTGGGTTTAGACTGTGTTTCAGTCTGGGTTTAGTCTGTGTTTAGTCTGTGTTTAGTCTGTGTTTAGTCTGGGTTTAGTCTGGGTTTAGTCTGGGTTTAGTCTGGGTTTAGTCTGGGTTTAGTCTGGGTTTAGTCTGGGTTTAGTCTGGGTTTAAGCCTGTGGTTTAGTCTGGGTTTAAGCCTGTGGTTTAGTCTGGGTTTCAGTCTGTGTTTAAGACTGTGTCTAATCTGTGTTTAAGACTGTGTCTAATCTGTGTTTAAGACTGTGTCTAATCTGTGTTTAAGACTGTGTCTAATCTGTGTTTAAGACTGTGTCTAATCTGTGTTTAAGACTGTGTCTAATCTGTGTTTAAGACTGTGTTTGTCGGTTTAATCTGGGTTTCAGTCTGTGTTTGTCGGTTTAATCTGGGTTTCAGTCTGTGTTTGTCAGTTTAATCTGGGTTTCAGTCTGGGTTTAAGTCTGTAGTTTAGTCTGTATTTAGTGTCTGATCTGCTCTGAGTTTATTTGGCATCTTCTGGTGGATTTAATTTCCTGATCATTTTTCTCCCTCCGTTTTCCTTTTCCATGGAAGAGCTCCAGGGCTCCGGCAGCTCCCAGAGGGTCCGACCCCAACGGCTCCACCACGAAGGGGGAGAAGGGGGAGAGGGTGAGTCCAGCAGTTATCCAAGCACTTGGACAAGGAATATCATGGAATGCTTTGGGTGGGAAGAGACCTCAGGGATCAGCCAGTTCCAACCCTGACACCTCCCACTATCCCAGGTTGCTCCAACCCGGCCTTGGACACTTCCAGGGATCCAGGGGCAGCCACAGCTTCTCTGGGAAATCCATTCCATCCCCTCCCCACCCTCCCAGCCAGCAATTCCTTCCCAATATCCCATCCATCTCTGCCCTCTGGCACTGGGAAGCCATTCCCTGTGTCCTGTCCCTCCGTGGCCTTGTAAAAAGTCCTCTCCATCTTTTTTGTGGGCTCCCTGTGTTTGTCCTACTGGGGAATTCCTGGGCAAGCCCAGGGCTCATGGAATCATGGAATGGTTTGTGTTGGACAGGACTTTAAACTCATCCAGTTCCAACCCCAGGGACACCTCCCACTATCCCAGGTTGCTCCAACCCAGCCTTGGACATTTCCAGGGATCCAGGGGCAGCCACAGCTTCTCTGGGAGATTCATTCCATCCCCTCCCCACCCTCCCAGCCAGCAATTCCTTCCCAATATCCCACCTATCCCTGCCCTCTGCCACTATCCACAACTAAATTACTGGAATTGAAGAGGAGCTCCAGCAAAGAATCCTCTTGGGATCTTCCAGGTTGGATTTTGAGAATCGGGCAAAAGGGAACAAACGTGTTTTATGTGCACGCTCTGGAATTTCTGGGGATGCTCCCAAGCGTTCCAGAAAGGGTTTGAAGATCCAAGGCCGTGACTTTTCCGTGCTGTTTCTTTCCCTGCGTTTAGGGACTCCCTGGGAAGGACGGAATTCCCGGGTTGCCAGGCAGGCCGGGCCGGGCGGGTCCTCCTGGTCCCCCCGGAGTCACGGTGGGTGTTTGTTTGGACTGATTTTGTCACAGTGTCACTCAGGAGGGAGGGTGGCCCTCAAATACCTCCCCCTCCCTGTTTTCCAGGGGATTCCTGGTGTCCAAGGCGATGTTGTGAGTATTTGGAATCATGGAATGGTTTGGGTCGGAAGGGACCTTAAAGCTCATCCAGTTCCAACCCCAGGGACACCTCCCGCTGTCCCAGGTTGCTCCAACCCATCCTTGGACACTTCCAGGGATCCAGGGGCAGCCACAGCTTCTCTGGGAATTCCATTCCAGCCCCTCCCTGCCCTCCCAACCAGCAATTCCTTCCCAATATCCCACCTATCCCTGCCCTCTGGCACTGGGAAACCATTCCCTGTGTCCTGTCCCTCCATCCCTTGTCCCCAGTCCCTCTCCAGCTCTCCTGGAGCCCCTTTAGCCACTGGCAGGGGCTCCAAGGATTCAGTGACCCCATTTGGAACTGGAATTTGGGAATGCCAGGAGCATCCAGTAGCTTTGTTTTTCCTCCTGGATGCAGCTTTTCCCTTGGCTGGGAATGGTTAAACTGGAGAGAGACCTGGAAGCACCGAGGGTGGATTCGAAACCCCCTCATTCCATCATGGAATGGTTTGGGTGGGAAGGGACCTTAAAACCCATCCAGTTCCAACCCCAGGAACACTTTCTACTATCCCAGGTTGCTCCAACCTGCCCTTGGACACTTCCAGGAATGGAGCATACGTGGTCTTGTGGGTGATTTCCTGTTTAACCTTCAGAATCTGCTTAATTCCAGGGATCTCCCGGCTATCCGGGACCGGCGGGGCCTAAAGGAGACAGAGTGAGTTTCATTCCCAGGTTTTATTGGGAAAAAAAAAAGCTCTTTTAGAGCTCTGATGCCTGTTTTCCAAGAATTTTCCCAGTGATCTTTAGTGAACGTGAACTTCTAAGCCGGGTCTAACTTCTAATCTTCACCTGGGGGATTTCTCCTTCCGTTTTCCAAGGAGGAATCTTCTGTCTTTGTGGAGAAATCCCGGCACTTGGTACATTTAATTGGCTGTTCCCAGAAGGAGGTGGGACTTGGATGGGTCCTTCTTCCCACCCGAGTTTCCACCGGGAACAAACCTGTTGTTCCTGCATTTGGGGCATCAAAATGTTTGGATATCCCGGGAGCTTCTCATCCTTCCCTTTTCTCCCAGTGCAATCTCAGGCAATCCCAGGAGCTTCTTATCCTTCCCTTGTCTCCCAGTGCAATTCCAGGAGCTTCTTATCCTTCCTTTTTCTCCCAGTGCAATCCCAGGCGCTTCTTATCCTTCCCCTGTCTCCCAGCGCAATCCCAGGAGCTTCTCATCCTTCCCTTTTCTCCCAGTGCAATCCCAGGAGCTTCTTATCCTTCCCCTGTCTCCCTGTGCAATCCCAGGAGCTTCTTATCCTTCCCCTGTCTCCCTGTGCAATCCCAGGAGCTTCTTATCCTTCCCCTGTCTCCCTGTGCAATCCCAGGAGCTTCTCATCCTTCCCTTTTCTCCCAGTGCAATCCCAGTACAATTCCAGGAGCTTCTTATCCTTCCTTTTTCTCCCAGTGCAATCCCATGAGCTTCTTATCCTTCCCCTGTCTCCCAGTGCAACCCCAGGAACTTCTCATCCTTCCCCTATCTCCCAGTGCAATCCCAGGAGCTTCTTATCCTTCCCCTCTCTCCCAGTTCAATCCCAGGAGCTTCTTATCCTTCCCCTTTCTCCCAGTGAAATCCCAGGCAATTCCAGGAGCTTCTTATCCTTCCCCTTTCTCTCAGTGCAATCCCAGGAGCTTCTTATCCTTCCCTTGTCTCCCAGTGCAATCCCAGGAGCTTCTTATCCTTCCCTTTTCTCCCTGTGCAATCCTAGGAGCTTCTCATCCTTCCCTTTTCTCCCAGTGCAATCCCAGTACACTTCCAGGAGCTTCTTATTCTTCCCTTTTCTCCCTGTGCAATCCCAGGAGCTTCTCATCCTTCCCTTTTCTCCCACTGCAATCCCAGTACAATTCCAGGAGCTTCTTATCCTTCCGTTTTCTCCCAGTGCAATCCCAGGAGCTTCTTATCCTTCCTTGTTCTCCCAGTGCAACCCCAGGAACTTCTCATCCTTCCCTTTTCTCCCAGTGCAATCCCAGGAGCTTCTTATCCTTCCCCTCTCTCCCAGTTCAATCCCAGGAGCTTCTTATCCTTCCCCTGTCTCCCAGTGCAATCCCAGGAATTTCTTATCCTTCCTTTTTCTCCCAGTGCAATCCCAGGAGCTTCTCATCATTCCCTTTTTTCCCAGTGCAATCCCAGGAGCTTCTTATCCTTCCCTTTTCTCCCAGTGCAATCCCAGTGCAATCCCAGGATCTTCTCATCCTTCCCCTCTCTCCCAGTGCAATCCCAGGAACTTCTTGTCCTTCCCTTTTCTCCCAGTGAAATCCCAGGAACTTCTTTTCCTTCCCCTCTCTCCCAGTGCAATCACAGGAACTTCTTGTCCTTCCCTTTTCTCCCAGTGAAATCCCAGGAACTTCTTTTCCTTCCCTTTTCTCCCAGTGCAATCCCTGGAGCTTCTTATCCTTCCCCTGTCTCCCAGTACAATCCCAGGAGCTTTTTATCCTTCCTTTTTCTCCCAGTGCAATCCCAGGCAATCCCTGGAGCTTCTCATCATTCCCTTTTCTCTCAGTGCAATCCCAGGAGCTTCTTATCCTTCCCTTTTTTCCCAAAGCAATCCCAAGAGCTTCTTATCCTTCCCTTGTCTCCCAGTGCAATCCCAGGAGCTTCTTATCCTTCCTTTTTTTCCCAGTTCAATCCCAGGAGCTTCTCATCCTTCCCTTTTCTCCCAGCGCAATCCCAGGAATTTCTTATCCTTCCCTTTTTTCCCAGTGCAATCCCAGGAGCTTCTTATCCTTCCCCTGTCTCCCAGTGCAATCCCAGGTGCTTCTTATCCTTCCCCTGTCTCCCAGTGCAGTCCCAAGAGCTTCTTATCCTTCCCCTTTTTCCCAGTGCAATCCCAGGCAATGCCAGGAGCTTCTTATCCTTCCCTTTTCTCCCACTGCAATCCCAGGAGCTTCTCATCCTTCCCCTGTCTCCCAGTGCAATCCCAGGAGCTTCTTATCCTTCCCCTGTCTCCCACTGCACATTCCTGCTCCTTCCCTGCATCCCCCTGAGCTGTCCTTGTGCCTGAAAACCGGGAATGGATCCTGCTGAAATCCAACCTCCTTTTTTTCCCCCCCTCTGGAATTAATTTTCTTCCACGCCAACAAACAAATCCTGTGTCTTGGCCACGTGGTTTTGCAGCCAAAGGAGGTGGTTTTGGCTTGACTTTGCTTTCCCTGCCGATGGAATCGTCCCTAAATCATCAAATTCCCGGATTTCCCATCGTTCCCTTCTGCCTTTGTCCGCAGGGAGAGCCGGGATATGTCCTGGGAGGAGTGGAGGTGATTCCCGGCCGGAATGGGCAACCGGGCCCTCCTGTGAGTATCAAACCTGGAGGAGAAGCAAAAGGAGAGATGGGAGAGATCCCAAACCCTTCCCTCTCCTGGTTTTCCCTCCTTTCAGGGCCCCAAAGGGCAGCCAGGCGTTGCTGGGGCAGCAGGACCACCGGGAATGCCGGGACCACCGGGAATGCCGGGAGCGCCAGGACCTCCAGGGATCTCCATCAAGGTGAGAGAGGGGGGGATCATTGACCTTGATGTGCCCCAAGAAGAGGGGACCTGACCCCAAATCCTGCAGGTTGAGGTGTCTGGACACCTCTACCTTCCCTTGGGAGTGGGAATTTTGGGGTTTTGGGCTTGTCAGGCCCCAGAGCTTTTTTTTTTTTGTGGGATGAAGTTGGGAGAGGAACCTCTGGAGGTTCCACACCCCGTGGAGATTGTCCTTGTCCTTCGTGTTTCAGGGCCAACCAGGGGATTCAGGAGCCAGGGTAAGTCCTGAGGTTCGCCTTGGTGACGATGAAAAGCCCCTTTTTCCTCGTTATTTCCGCCAAACTTCCCGAAAATCCATGGAAAACCGCGCGGTGAGAGTGTGCTGTGCTCCTTGCAGGGCCCTCGGGGGAGGAGCGGCCCCAAGGGGGACAGAGGAGGCCCAGGAGAGCCGGTGAGTGGTCCAGGGATGGCTCCAGAGGATTGGGAAGAGCTGCCAGTCGTGGTGGGAAGGGGTTGGTGGCCTTGGAATGTCCTCTGGAACGAGGGGTGGGTGTAGGGGGACAGTGTCTGCTGCCAGATTTCCTGCTCTTCCTCCTGGAATGTGACCCTTCTCCTTCCCAAATCCCACCTCTTCTGGGGGTCAGTGACCATTCTCCTTCCCAAATCCCACCTCCCCTGGGCTCAGTGACCCTTCTCCTTCCCAAATCCCACCTCCCCTGGGGTCAGGAGATCAGGGAAATCCTGGGATAGATCCAGAGGAGGGAGAGAAGGTGGATGAAGAGGGTGGGACAGCAAATCAGGCAGCAGATTTCACAAAATCCTGGGATATTTTGAGTTGGATCCACAGGAATCATCACCCAGAGCAAGAGAGATGGTTCTTCCCAGAAGAAGTTCCACAGGGATGTTTGGGAAGGGGTTGGTGCCTTGGAATGTCCTCTGGAACAAGGGCTGGGTGTAGGGGGACAGTGTCTGCTGCCAGATGTCCTGCTCATCCTCCTGGAATGGAGCTGGATGTGACCCTTCTCCTTCCCAAATCCCACCTCCCCTGGGCTCAGTGACCCTTCTCCTTCCCAAATCCCACCTCCCCTCGAGTCAGGAGGTCAGGGAAATCCTGGGATAGGTCCAGAGGAAGGAGAGAAGGTGGGACAGCAAACCAGGCAGCAGATTTCACAAAATCCCAGGATATTCTGAGTGGGATCCACAGGGATCATCACCCAGAGCAAGAGAGGTGGTTCTTCCCAGAAGAAGTTCCACAGGGATGTTTGGAATGTGGGAAGTTGGAGTTGAAGGGGAGAAAAGGGAATTTAAAAGGTTCAGGGAGGACTAGATGATAAATAAAAGATAATAAATCAAAGGTTTAGATAATAATAAAAGAAAAGAAAATTTGGGAAATCCCTGGATTACAAATGTCTCAAACCTGAGGGATTTCTGAGGGATCATGTCCATGTCCTGTTCCTACTCCTTCCCAAGTTTCCTGTTCCTGTCCCTCATGATCCACGGGACCTTTTTTCGTTCCCTGTTGCCATATTGTGGAGCTGTATCCCACGGATCAGCCCTTTCCATGGATTCTCTTCCCATCCAAGCCAACACCTCTTTATTTTCCCTTCCTCAGCAAAGCTGGTGATCCATAACTCATTTATGCAAGAAAAGGGAATTTGGGAATACCCTCTAAACCCTCAGTTTAGGGTGGGAATATCGGGGGAGACGTTTCTCTCTGCTCGTGTTTTTTGCACTTCAAAATGAACATTTTCGGGCTGGAAGGGAAAGATTTGAGGCTGGATCTTCCTTTTTTTAGGGGAAACCTGGTTTGCCAGGCCCTGTGGGGCTCCGTGGAGTTCCTGGACTGCCTGGACCACCGGGAGAAAAGGTCACATCCCACATCAGATATTCCCTAAATCCATCGGCCCAAGGGGGAGCTGAGAGCAGGGAGCCCAAGGAACAGCAGGGGGGAGTTGTGGGAAGGCAGGTTGGGATCTCCCAAGGTTTCTGGAGCAGCCAAACATTCCCAGAGGGAATTTCTCCCCCTCCTGGGGGCGGAGCTTTCCCCAAGGGAATGATAATTCTTGTTCCAGCAGCTTCCTCACCCCGATCCTGTGGGACCTGGGCAGGGAGGGCAGAGCTGGTCCCCAAGGTGTCCCCTGTGCTGCTGGGAGGGAACTGCTTGGATTTCCCAAATCCCAGCCGGGCTCAGATCCAGTGGATCCCTTTGTTAGAGGCTAAAACTCAGCTCAGGGCTCAGCTCTGGGGCTTCAGCTGATCCCTGTAGACTCAGACCCCACCTAGAGCTTGGGGAAAGGCTTAACTGAGCTGAACTGCTGGTTTTGGGGGTTCCTGGTGCTCTGGGCTCATCCCACACCTGCCCGGGGGATCGGGATACTGAGGGATGGGGATACCGAGGGATGGGGATACGGAGGGGTCGGGATACTGACCGTTGGATGGCCCCCAGGATATCTTATAGTGAGTTATCCCAGGAAACCTCTTCCAGGAGAGCTTCAAGCTGCTCCTGGCAGTGTTGGTGACCCTCAGGTCCTGGATGGGCTGGATGGGCTGGGATTCTGCAGGAGGGGCTGCAAAAAGGAACCGGGGGGAGATGGCTGAGGGAACAACCCCAAGGTGGAAGGGGCACAGCCACAGAACAAGGCATTCCCAAATCAAGGAATTCTCAAGAACTCAAGACCCCAGTTTGGGAGGGGCAGAGCCACAAATCAAGGAACTCCCAAAACCTCAAGACATCAAGATGGAAGCGGCAGAGCCGCAAATCAAGGCATTCCCAAATCAAGGAATTCCCAAAACCTCAAAGCTCAAGGCTCATTTCAGGGGCTTCAGCTGATCCCTGTAGACTTAGACCCTGCCTAGAGCTTGGGGAAAGGCTTAACTGAGCTGAACTGCTGGTTTTGGGGGTTCCTGGTGCTCTGGGCTCATCCCACACCTTCCCGGGGGATCAGGATACCAAGGGATCGGGATACTCATGCCAGGATATCCCGTGGCAAACATTTCCAGAGGGAATTTCTCCCCTCCCGCTTCGTGGGGAGAGCTCCGAAGCAGATTTTGGGGAGGGGACAAAACACTCTGGGAAGCAACTTTTCCTGAGAATTCCACACTTGCCTCGCAGGGAACGGCGGGAACGGGAATTCCTGGTGCTGCCGGCTCCAAGGGGGAAGAAGGAGAGCAGGTGGGTCGGGAATTTTGCAGCAAAATTTGAATTTAAAGTCCCCCCTGGAGGGTTCAGCGTCTCCAAATTCTCCTCCAACACCAGGATTTTTCCTGGAAGGTGAATCCTGTGGTGAATTTCCTGTGGGAACGGGGAGAAGAAGGGAAAATATTGGGATTTAAGCTCTGAGCTTTCCCCGTTTCTCCCGTTGTTTCCAGGGGCCAACGGGACCTCCGGGAGCACCAGGACCGAAGGTAGGGACTGAAATCCCGAATTCCTGTCCCTGGTTTCAGGGAATTTTTTATCCCTAACCATCATCAGGGGCTGTGGGAATCAGGGAATCGTGGAATAGTTTGGTTTGGAAGCGACTTTCTGAGGTCAAGGACGTCTTCAACTGGTCTTTTCCAACCCGACCTCGACCCTTTTTTTTCCTCAAAAAAGCAAAGAAAGGGGATAATTTTACACCTCAGCAATTCCCTGGGCTGTGGAATTCCAGCTGCAGAGACCTGGGATGGGGTGGGAAGATGGGATGTTTTAATAAAATAAAAATATATTTTAATAAAATAATAAACAGCACTTTTGTGAGACCCCCCCAGAACTGCAGAATTTCCTCCCAAACGTGGTTTAGGAGGCAAATTGTCTCCCAGCTAAATTTGGGAACGCCTCCCTCCGAACATTCTAGGCCCAGATTCCACTTTCCAGCGGGGAAATTCCGGCCCTGGGAGAGGTGATCCCTCATCCTTGGTGGATTTCCCTGGGATGGGACTGCCCTGCACTCCTGGTAGTTGGAGATCAGGGCTTTCCCGGGATTGGGGATTCCCATTTTTCAGCCAAGAGCCCTGAATGTCTTGGAATTAGTGGGAAAACTGGGGGCTGAAGAGCTTCATCCTCCTCTCCCTCTTCCTGGGAAGATCTCCCAAAAACCAGGACCGAAAGCGTGGAATCTCTCTTGATTCCGGCGGGATTTTTGGTGTCTTCCAGGGAATTCCAGGAGTTCCGGGGCAGAAGGGAGAGCAAGTGAGTGTGACAGGAAGAGGGAGCAGCTCAGCTGGGGGTATCCCGATTTTTCCCAGCTCGATCCCAGCTCTTGGAAGCTCAGCTTGGAGGGTGAAACCACCGGGAACGTCCTCAAGCTCGGCGTCTCCTCCGATCCGCCTCGCGCTTCCCGGATGAGTTGGGAACGGTTTTAAGGGAAGGACGGAGGGGGAAAAACGAGGAAAAGGAAGTTTCTGTCACCCCACGTTCCTCTGATGTCCTTTTTCCTTGCAGGGAAAGCCGGGAATTCCAGGTGCTCCGGCTGTGGGGGTAACTATGAGCGGGATCCCGGACCTTGAGTGGCCCCCAAGGAGCGGGAGGGATGCATCCCAGAATTTCAGGAATAACCCACAGGCCTTTTCCATGACCTTCCAGCTGACTCCCTCGCTCCAATCCTCGTATTCCCAACCTTTATTTTATTCCCATTCCTTTTTTTTTTTTTTGGTATTCCCAGCTCCTCCTCAAAGGAGCTTCGTCACCGTGAGGGAAAAGTAAGGATATGAAACCTTCTCTGGAAAATCCTACAGAGCAAAATTCCCCTTTTTTTTTGGGTTCTTGGGAAAGTAATCCAGTTATTAAGAAGGAAAAAAAACCACTGGGAAACTTTAAATTCCCATTTTCTCCCGTGGATAACCCAGGGAATGGGAGCAGGATGAGGAGACGATGGAATCTCTTCTCCAAGCTCTGAGTTCTCCCCAGATTTCTTTCCAGGGAATATTTATTACCCAGTGGGGGTTTTTTCCAGGTTTTCCAGCCCTGAAGCAAAAAAAGGCGGAGAAATTCCTGCACTAGAGAAAGAAAAGACCGGATTTGGGTGACGAAGTTGTTGGAGATCGTTCCATGTTGGTCTTTTCTTTTTCCAAGTAACAAAAAATGGGAGAAGGGAATGTTTTCCTTGTGCTCCAGGCCTGTCCCTCTGATCCAGCTGCTCCTGGAGCTGCTCTGGATCCTGCTGGAAAACCCTCAGGGGTGTCCCATCCAATTCCAACTGGACTTCCATCCGGGAATGGGACCACCCTCAGGGACTGGGAGCGCCTCCAGCATCCTGGAGGATGTTTTTGGAAGAGCAGGAATTCCCTGTGGGAAGGTCTGGGAGTGTCACCCAGAGCAAGAGAGGTGGTTCTTCCCAGAAGGATTCCCACAGGGATGTTTGGGAAGGGATTGGTGGCCTTGGAATGTCCTCTGGTGGGTGTAGAGGGACAATTTCTGCTTCCAGATTTCCTGCTCTTCCTCCTGGAATGTGACCCTTCTCCTTCCCAAATCCCACCTCCCCTGGGCTCAGTGACCCTCAGTGACCCTTCTCCTTCCCAAATCCCACCTCCCCTGGGGTCAGGAGCTCGGAGAAATCCTGGGATAGATCCAGAGGAGGGAGAAGGTGGGACAGCAAACCAGGCAGGAGATTTCACAAAATCCCGGGATATTCTGAGTTGGATCCACAGGGATCATCACCCAGAGCAGGAGAGGTGGTTCTTCCCAGAAGAATTCCCACAGAGATGTTTGGGAAGGGGTTGTTGGCCTTGGAATATCCTCTGGTGGGTGTGGAGGGATAATTCCTGCTGCCAGATTTCCTGCTCTTCCTCCTGGAATGTGACCCTTCTCCTTCCCAAATCCCACCTCCCCTGGGCTCAGTGACCCTTCTCCTTCCCAAATCCCACCCTTCTCCTTCCCAAATCCCACCTCCCCTGGGGAAGGAAGAGCAGGAGGACGTTTGGAGGAGCAGGAATTCCGAGTGGGAAGCTCTGGGAGCGTCACCAAAAGCTCTTCCCTGGGAGGGGTCGTCGATCCCCGGAGCCAAAACCTCCGGCAGTTCCATGGGATTCTTCCGAAACTTCTCTGGATTTGGGAATTACCTCCTATAGTAAATCCCAAATTTTGGGAATTTTGGGGGCTTGTGGAGCCCTTTCTGGGTTTCCTAGCCCATAATGAGGCTGAGATTCCTTTGCTCGGGAAAACAAGGAGCATGGAAGGGAGATCCCTTTTTTTTTTAATCCCAAAGAAAATCTGGGAATTCTCCTCCTCCTCAGGTTTTGGGACCTCCAGGCAAGAAAGGCGCCAAGGTGAGTTCGTTATCCAGGAACTGAAACTGCCGGAAACGTCGGGATCTGCGCCTGGAAAAGGGAATGTTGCACCATGGGAGGGTTTTTAATCCTATTTTTCTTGGGATTGCTGGAAAAGAGAGGTTGGAAAAGTGGGAATAATCTGATCCTCGGGGGGGTTTTCTGGCTTTTAATCACATTTTGGGCCTGGGGTTGTTTTTCCAGCCCTGATCTGTGGGGAAAATTTGGGATTTCCACGTGCTCTTTTCCCAGGGAAAAATTATAACTGTAGTTATAATTATAAAATTATTATATACAAAAATATAAAATTGTAACATGCAATATATATATATATTATATATAAATATATATAAATATATATAAATATATATAAATATATAAATATATACAAAAATATATATTATATAAATAATATAATAATATATTAGTTTACATTAATTATATATTATTATATAATAAAATTACATAATTATATGGTATATTATATATACAATAATTATATATAATGATATCATACATATTATATTAATAATATAATATATAATCTATAATATATATTATAGGTTATTATAGATTATTATTGTAATTAATATTATAATTATAGTATTTTAATAATGTGGTCTAACTATATAATATAATAATAGTGTATAAGTGTATGATATAAATATTAATATAAATAATATAAATACATAAATAATATAAGATCGTAATATAAGTAATATAATATAAATATAATATATCATAAAGAATATAATATAAAATAATAATATAATAATATTGTATTATAATAATTATATTATTGTAATTAATATTATAATGAGAGTTAATATATAATTATATTTAGTGCTAAAATAAATATATAATTGTATATTAATAATTTATATTATATAATATATAATGATATAATTATATATAACCCTAAAATAAATATTTAATTATATATTTTAATAATCTATATTATATACTACATAATTATGTAATTATATATAACTCTAAAATAAATATGTAATTGTATATTAATAATTTACATTATATACTATATAATTATGCAATTATATATAAATCTAAAATAAATATATACTTATATAATACATAATTTATATTATATAATATAAAATAATTAATAATTATTATAATTATTATTTTCTTACTTTACATTATAATTATTATTTTTTCATTTTACATTATCATCATTTCATTAATTTATTCTCCTTTAATATTGAATTTCATTTCCAGCCCTCGTTTCTGATGGAATATTTTCATTCCCAGGGAGATCCTGGAGCAGCAGGAGCAGGAGGAGAGCGAGGAATCCCAGGAGACAAAGGGGAAAAGGTGGGAAAACTGGAATTTTCCAGCCCATCCTTCATGGGTTGAAGCTCCAAAAATGACAAATCCCTTGGATTTTTTTTTTTTTTCCACAGGGAAGTCCCGGATTTGGGATTCCCGGTCAGCCCGGGCTGAAGGGAGACACGGGAGACAGGGTGAGTGGGAATGGGGGGAAAATGTGGGAAAGGGAGGGATAAAGGGGAAAATTGGGAGATTTGGGGACAAAATCAGGACATTTAGAGACAAAATGTCACTTGTCAACTCCAGGGAGGTGAAAAAATATGGGAAAATGGGAGGGATAAAGGGGAAAATCAGGAGGTTTGGGGACAAAATCAGGACATTTAGAGACAAAATGTCACTTGTCAACTCCAGGGAGGTGAAAAAATATGGGAAAATGGGAGGGATAAAGGGGAAAATCAGGAGGTTTGGGGACAAAATCAGGACATTTAGAGACAAAATGTCACTTGTCAACTCCAGGGAGGTGAAAAAATGTGGGAAAAAGGGAGGGATAAAGGGGAAAATCAGGAGGTTTGGGGACAAAATCAGGAGGTTTAGAGACAAGATGTCTCTTGTCAACTCCAGGCAGGTGAAAAAATTTGGGAAAGGAAAGGTTTGGGGGGAAAATCAGGAGGTTTGGAGACAAAATGTCTCTTGTCAGCTCCATGCAGGGGAAAAAATGTAGGAAAGGGAGGGTTTAGGGGGAAAATCAGGCAGTTTGGAGACAAAATCAGGAGGTTTAGGGACAAAATGTCACTTGTCAACTCCAGACAGGGGAAAAAATCTGGGAAGGGGAGGGTTTAGGGGGAAAATCAGGAGGTTTAGGGACAAGGTCAGGAGATTCAGAGACAAAATGTCACTTGTCAACTCCAGGCAGGTGAAAAAATGTGGGAAAAGGGAGGGATAAAGGGGAAAATCAGAAGGTTTAGGGACCAAAATGTCTCTTGTGAGCTCCAGGCAGAGGAAAAAATGTGGGAAGGGGAGGGTTTAGGGGGATAATCGGGAGGTTTAGGGACAAAATCAGGACATTTAGAGACAAAATGTCTCTGTCAACTCCAGGCAGGTGAAAAAAATGTGGAAAAGGGAGGGATAAAGGGGAAAATCAGGAGGTTTGAGGACCAAGTGTCTCTTGTGAACTCCAGGCAGGTGAAAAAATGTGGGAAGGGGAGGGTTTAGGGGGATAATCAGGAGGTTTAGGGACAAAATCAGGAGGTTTGGAGACAAAATGTCTCTGTCAACTCCAGGCAGGTGAAAAAATGTGGGAAGGGGAGGGTTTAGGAGGAAATTCAGGAGGTTTGGAAAAAAAAAATGTCTCTGTCAACTGCAGACAGGGCAAAAAGTGTGGGAAAGGGGAGGGTTTAGGGGAAAATCAGGAGGTTTGAGACCTCAGGACACCCTGTTTCCCCCCTCTCTGGTTTTCCTGCTGCTGAGATTCCAGTTATTTCCCCTGTGTCCTTCTTGCCCTGGCACTGATGGTCTGTATTCCTGCAGGGAAATGTGGGTTTGTCTGGAAAACCGGGGCAGAAGGTGAGTCCTTGGGGGGGATGAAACGCTTTGTTCCCTGGGAGGGTGGGGAGGGGCTCTTAAACCCTTCTTATCCCCAACTTGGTTTTTGGAAAACCTCTCCCAACCACAGCCAGGGAAGACTTTTCTCCAGTTCCAAAGGCTGGGTTATCCCTGGATATCAGGTGGAAAAGGATCCCTCTTGATAATCTTATGATCAGAGCAGGTGTCCCCTCACAAAAACATCAGGACTGGCTTCTGGAAAACTGGTTTCTTGAACCCTTCTTATTCCCAGCTTGGCTTTTGGAAAACCTCTCCAAGTACAGCCAGAGAAGAGCTTCCTCCAGTTCCAAGGGCTGGGTTATCCCTGGATATCCAGTGGAAAAGAATCCCTCTTAAAAATCTTAGGATCAAAGGAGGTGTCCCCTCACAAAAAAATCAGGACTGGTTTCTGGAAAACTGGTTTCTTAAACCCTTCTTATCCCCAGCTTGGCTTTGGAAAACCTCTCCAATTACAGCCAGAGAAGACCTTTCTCCAGTTCCCAGGGCTGGGTTATCCATGGATATCCAGTGGAAAAGAATCCCTCTTAAAAATCTTAGGATCAAAGGAGGTGTCCCCTCACAAAAACATCAGGATTGGCTTCTGGAAAACTGGTTTCTTAAACCCTTCTTATCCCCACCTTGGCCACCTTGACTTTTGGAAAACCTCTCCTAAAGCACATCCAGGGAAGACCCTTCTCCAGTTCCAAGGACTGGGTTATCCCTGGAATAGGAGCACCAAGGAAGTCACGGAAAAAAACAAGGCCGCGGCCTAGTCGGTGATTTCCCGCCAAAAACTCTCGATCTGAGGAGAAAATTAGGAATAAAAATCTCTTTCATGGCTGGAAATGTAATCCCAGAGTCCCCAACTTCCTGGGAAGCCCCGGGAATGATGGAAAAACGGGATGTGCTGTGCCAGAGGTGGTTTAATATCACGGCTTCGAGAGCCCTCCGGGGATTAAATTCCAAGGATTTAACGCCCTCAATCCCCCTGGACAAAGAATTCCACATTAATTAATTAAACAGCAGCTGGAAAATCCAACCCCTTGATTCATTTTGAAGAATTTATCTCGTTTATTTTGAAGAATTTATCTCGTTTATTTTGAAGAATTTATCTCGTTTATTTTGAAGAATTTATCTCGTTTATTTTGAAGAATTTATCCTGTTTATTTTGAAGAATTTATCTCGTTTATTTTGAAGAATTTATCTCGTTTATTTTGAAGAATTTATCTCGTTTATTTTGAAGAATTTATCTCGTTTATTTTGAAGAATTTATCCTGTTTATTTTGAAGAATTTATCTCGTTTATTTTGAAGAATTTATCTCATTTATTTTGAAGAATTTATCTCGTTTATTTTGAAGAATTTATCTCGTTTATTTTGAAGAATTTATCTCGTTTA
Source organism: Chiroxiphia lanceolata (assembly GCF_009829145.1). Taxonomy (NCBI): domain Eukaryota; kingdom Metazoa; phylum Chordata; class Aves; order Passeriformes; family Pipridae; genus Chiroxiphia; species Chiroxiphia lanceolata. The sequence continues at coordinate 1,641,224 of NC_045641.1, read as the reverse complement.
TTTTGAAGAATTTATATCTCGTTTATTTTGAAGAATTTATATCTCGTTTATTTTGAAGAATTTATATCTCGTTTATTTTGAAGAATTTATCTCGTTTATTTTGAAGAATTTATATCTCGTTTATTTTGAAGAATTTATCTCGTTTATTTTGAAGAATTTATCTCGTTTATTTTGAAGAATTTATCTCGTTTATTTTGAAGAATTTATCTCGTTTATTTTGAAGAATTTATATCTCGTTTATTTTGAAGAATTTATATCTCGTTTATTTTGAAGAATTTATATCTCGTTTATTTTGAAGAATTTATATCTCGTTTATTTTGAAGAATTTATATCTCGTTTATTTTGAAGAATTTATATCTCGTTTATTTTGAAGAATTTATATCTCGTTTATTTTGAAGAATTTATATCTCGTTTATTTTGAAGAATTTATATCTCGTTTATTTTGAAGAATTTATATCTCGTTTATTTTGAAGAATTTATATCTCGTTTATTTTGAAGAATTTATATCTCGTTTATTTTGAAGAATTTATATCTCGTTTATTTTGAAGAATTTATATCTCGTTTATTTTGAAGAATTTATATCTCGTTTATTTTGAAGAATTTATATCTCGTTTATTTTGAAGAATTTATATCTCGTTTATTTTGAAGAATTTATATCTCGTTTATTTTGAAGAATTTATATCTCGTTTATTTTGAAGAATTTATCTCGTTTATTTTGTTTTTTCCAAGGATTAAGAGGAGATTTATCCTCCATTAAATCCCTTGGAATGGTGGGTGGACTTTGTTCTCTCCCTGAACCTGCTCTAAGTGCATTAAAATCAGGGATAAAATTGGGGATAAAATCAGGATCACCAAGGAATGTTGAACTTGGATGGAGGAACATCTTAAAACTGCTTTTCCCTCTCTTTTTCAGGGAGAAGCTGGAGAACCAGGAGTGAGAGGAATCAGGGTAATAATTATTATAATTGTTATAAAAATTATTGTGACTGTTATAAAAAGTATTATAATTATTATAGAAATTATTAGGAAAATAATAATTATTATAAAATTATACTTATGATAAATTATAATTATTGTAAATTTTATTATAATTATTATAAAATAATTAAAATTGTTATAAATTTATTATAGCTATTACTAAAATTATTATAAAATAATTATAAAATTGTAATTAGGATAAAATTATAATTTTTATAAAAATTATTAAATATTATGAAATTAATAAATGTTATAAAATTATAATAATGATAAAATATAATTATTATGAAAATATTATTATTATTAGAGAAATTATTACAATTGTTATAAAATTATTATTAAAATTATTATAAAAATAGTAATTGTTATATTTTTTCATAATTATAATTTTATAATTTTTATAAAAACTATTATAATTATAACAATTATTGTAATTGTTATAAAATTTTTGTTTAAATTATTATAAAAATAATAATGTTATACAATTATAATTATGATAAAATATAATTATTATGAGATTGTTATAATTATTATTAAAGATATTATAATTTTTCTAAAATTATTATAGTAATTATTAAAATTATTATAAAATTATTATTATTATAAAAGTATACTTATAATAAAATATAATTAATATGAATTTATTGTAATTATTATTAAAGTATTGATTATTATAAAATTATAATTATTATAAAAATACAAGTTTTATAAACATTATTATAATTCTTATAATTATTATTAAAATTATTGTAAAAATAATAATTGCTATAAAATTATAAATCTGATAAAAATGTAATTATTATGAAATTATTATAATTATTATAAAAATTATTATTATTATAAGCATATAATTATTATAAGATTATAAGTATTGTTAAATTAAAAGTATTATAATTATTATTTAAAAAGCTGAGCACCAGAGGAGGCTCAACTTCTGCCCAGGAGAGGATTTTCCTTCTCCATCCCACTGGGAATCCCCACTTGGGAACATCCTGGGGGCAAATATTCCTCCCCTGGGTTAAAAAAATAACATTTTTCTCCTTTCCTTCCCTGATTTTTAATTTCCTGCCCAGTTTTTATTCCTGATTTTTTTATCTTTTCTCTCTGGATCTGCCCTTGCAGGGCCCTCCTGGAATCCCGGGACCACCCGGAGAACGAGGAATGAAAGGGGACACAGGACAACCTGGAAAAGATGTAAGGAATTCCCTGTGGGAGCAGCTGGGAATGGGGCAATTCCAAAAAAAAATTGGATTTTTTTCCTGCCTTGAAGTTTGCAGGGTATGACAAAAAAAACCCCATCCTCTCCTAGGCAGGAGGATCTCCTCTTCCAAGGGAATATTGGGATTTTCCACCTTCTTGTTGGATAATTAGGACGTAAATTCATATAACTGGAACATAATTAATATAATTGGAACCTAATTAATATAATTAGGACGTAAATTAAACAAAAAGCTGCTGAGATCCCTTCCCACAGCTCCTCCTCCTCCTGCCTCTTCTCCCTCTCATTCCCAGGGAATCCCTGGAAGATTCTCCCAAGGGAGGATCTGATCCCACTCTAAAACCTTTGGAAAACACTGGCCCAGACCGGATCCATTGTTGGGGTCTCCAAGGCTTGGTGTTCCCAAATATTTTGTGGGACTGAGGAGAGGAAAAATTCCCTAAAGAGCCCAATCCCTGAGGAGCAGGATAATGAGGATAATGAGCTCATTCCTAATTAAATCTCAGAGGATTCCCATGCAGGGGATATCCAGGGAAATCCGGGGAAATCCACATTTCCCGAGCTCATTGTTGATCCATCAGATCCTGAGATCCCTTCCCACAGCTCCCCCTCATCCCACTTCTCCCTCCCATTGCCAGGGAATTCCAAGAGACAAGGAAGAATCCATAGGTTTGCACCTTCCCATTAAGATTTTTGCCCAAGGGAGAGTTAATTTGGGGGATAAAATGTTGAATTTCTCCTCTCCCTGTTTTTTTGGGGGATGTTGTGTCTCCACAGGGGGAACCTGGACTGCCTGGAATTCCTGGAAGCGTGGTGAGTTCCACCCAATTCTGCTGATTTTTGGATCTCAGTCCCATTTTTGGGATTTTTTTGTGTATTTGGTCTCTTGTCTCTCATTTATCCCGCTCTCCTTGAGCTCTGGAATATTTGGGAATGGGACATGAGGAATCCAAGCACCTCCTGTTCCCTGAAAAACCTGGGAAGAGCTTTTTGTTCCAGGGTTTTTTTGTCTATTTGGTCTCTTGTCTCTTGTTTATCCCACACTCCTTGAGCTCTGGAATATTTGGGAATGGGACACAGGGAATCCAAGCACCTCCTGTTCCCTGAAAAACAGATTTTTCCCTGGTTTTTTTTTTTTCCCAGATAACTTCCCTGGAGAACATCCTGAAAGGAGACAAGGTAAGACCTTGAGCTCTTCCAAGGGTTGGAAGCTCCATGTGGGATTATTTTGCACTTCTCCTGTATTTTCACTCCTTTTATGAGTCAAAGCCCCCCAAAACAGCCTAAAACTCCTGATTTCCAGAAGAAAATTCCTGCTTCCAACCACAAAAATCCTCCCAGTGCATCATTTTTGGACGATTGGTGGGGCAAGGGGAAATTTTCCTTCACATTCCCACAGGGAAAAATTAGAGGGATTTTCAGCCCAGGAACCGGAGGGATCCATCCCACGCTCCATTTTCCTGATTGCTTTGGGAAAACAGGGAATAAGATGACTTGGAATGCTGGGATAACTCCAGTTTGTGGAAGACAACGAGCTTCCAGGGAATGTGGGTCTGGAAGCTCCCAAACCCCACTTAAAGCTCCCAGGCCCGGCTTTTCCAAGGAAACGATGCTGTTCCATCAGCCAGGCTGGGATTACAAGGAAGCGGAGGCAGAGTTGGGTTGGGAATTCCATTATTAGCCCAAGAAGGGGAAGGAAAAGTGGGAAAATTCTTGGGAATATGAGATGTAGGTCGAGTGAAGAGCGGAGTCGCTCCAAGTTAACGGAAAAACGGGAATGAACGAGATACAAGGAAAAGCTCCTGGTCCACCTGGAAAAGGTGGTGTTAATTTGGGGCCAGCATAGACAAGGAATGCTGGAATGGATGAGGAATGGATTCCTCATCCAAGGGGAATCCATTCCAGCATCGTCACCACTGGGAATTTTAGAAGGGACAAAGAACTAACCCACATTCCTGCTCCTTCCAGGGGGATCCTGGGAAGGACGGATTGAGAGGGGAAAGAGGCCCCCCAGGCCCAAAGGTACGTCCTGGGTAAAAATAAAAAACAACATTCCAAGCTCTTCTGACCCCCCCCAAGGGGGTTGTGTTTTCTGGGATGGGCTCCGAAACATGTAGGAGGAAAAATGTTGTCCAAGGAGTGGAATGGGATCGAATTCCAAAGTGTTCGGGGGTTTTTTTCCTTCTCTTCTCCCTTCCTGCAAGCTCAGGAGTGCATCAGGAAAGGCTGGAAGGAGAAATGGCTTCAGGCACCACACACATCCTGGGATCTTTTAGAGGGGGGGACCAACTCCTTCCCAAAAAAGGGGAGGAAAACGCTGCAGGAAGCGGGTACAGGTGGATGTTCTGATGGGCAGGAGATCCAGGGCTCTGGAGAGCAGGACTTTTCGTCCAGGTGACATGAACAGACTGTGCCTCAGACATTCCCAGTCCAGCCAGTCCATCCCAGTCCAGCCAGTCCATCCCAGTCCAACCAGTCCACCCCAGTCCAACCAGTCCATCCCTCCATGATGGCTCAGACATTCCCAGTTCAGCCATTCCATCCCAGTTCAGCCAGTACATCCCTGTCCAGCCGTTCCATCCCTCCATGGTGGCTCAGACATTCCCAGTCCAGCCATTCCATCCCACTCCAGCCATTCCATCCCAGTCCGACCATTCCATCCCTCCATGGTGGCTCAGACATTCCCAGTCCAGCCATTCCATCCCAGTCCAGCCAGTCCATCCCAATTCAGCCATTCCATCCCTCCATGGTGGCTCAGACATTCCCAGTCCAGCCATTCCATCCCTCCATGGTGGCCAAGACATGGAGAAATGGGGTGGTGCCAAGGCCTTGGCCCAAATTTTCCAGCTGCTTCTGCTCCAGGCTTGGAAAATCCCAGGAAACACCTGTGTCCAATGGAGTGAAGGACGAGCAGGGTGGGATTCCAACCCCCCCCCTGAGCTGCCAGGGATTTTTCCAGGATTAATAATCCCAGATATGGGATTATCCCCCTTCCTCTGAGCTTTCCTTCTTGCTCCTCGTGGAATAAACGACTTAATTAACGAGCTGATCTTGTTTAATTGAAGGGAGAACCTGGTCCACCGGGCAGAGGAGTGGAAATGGAGGTAAATCCAACCAAAATTATGGAAACAATTCCCTGTCTGGGGTCGGGGTGGCAGAGGGGACCCGGTGCCCTCATAGGATCCCCTTCCTGGGCTGGAGGAGAGAGGGGGGAGAAGTTCTGACCCTTCTTTCCTCTTCCAGGACCTGGAGAAGCTCTTGGAATCCCACGGGATCAAGGTGGGTGATGCTTTTGACCTTCCTGCCGAGGGGATTGGAATTGAGCTTTTCCAGCTGTTCCCTGGATTTGAGGCCCAGGGAGACTTGGAGCTTGTACTCATCCAAATCCAACACCTTCCACTATCCCAGGATGCTCCAACCTGGCCTTGGACACTCCCAGGGATCCAGGGGCAGCCACAACTTCTCTGGGAAATGGATTCCAGCCCCTCCCCACCCTCCCAGCCAGCAATTCCTTCCCAAAATCCCACCTAAATCAGGTTAAACCCCTTTCCCCTTGTCCTGCCATCATCAGCCCACGTAAAAAAAATCCCTCTCCCTCTTTTTATGAAGATCCCTCGAAGTCGCAAACGTAGGACTCAGACATGGAGGGATTGGGATGGACATCTGAGCCCAACAATCCTTGGAGGACACCAGGGCCCAGAGATTTAGGGACTGGGATGGACATTGAGTCCTGGGAGAGCTTCCAACAGATCCCTGGAGGACACCAGGGCTGGGACACGGAGGGACTGGGATGGACATGGAGTCCTAGAGGAGCTTCCAACAATCCCTGGAGGACACCAGGGCTCAGAGATTTAGGGCCTGGGATGGACATTGAGCCCAACAATCCCTGGAGGACACCAGGGCTTGGACATGGAGGGACTGGGATGGACATTGAGTCCTGGGGCTGCTTCCTACAATCCCTGGGGGACACCAGGGCTGGGACATGGAGGGATTGGGATGGACATTGGGCCCAACAGTCCCTGGAGGACACCCGGGCTTGGACATGGAGGGACTGGGATGACACTGAGTCCTGGGAGAGCTTCCAACACATCCCTGGAGGACACCAGGGCTTGGACATGCAAGGACTGGGATGGACATTGAGCCCAACAATCCCTAGAGGACACCAGGACATGGAGGGACTGGCATGGACACTGGGCTGGCTGCCCTCGCAGGGTGATGTGGGAGGAGCGAGAAGGTGGCACTGGGCCTTACTGGTGTGCCCTGGGGCCTCGCTGGTGTGCCCTGGGGCCTTACTGGTGTGCCCTGGGCCTTACTGGTGTGCCCTGGGCCTTACTGGTGTGCACTGGTCCCAGCTCTCCCTGCTGAAGGAACTCTCGGACGCGCTCCTGCGGGACAGGCTGGACGGGCTCCGGTGGCAGTTGGGGACATCCAGGACTAGCCAGAGCTCCAGGAAGGGCCAGGCAGGCCTGGCTGGCACCAGCCATGGTGTGAGTACCATCATCTGCCTCCCTCAGGGACGGACAGACCTCCCCAGGAACAGGAGAGGGACGGAAATGAGGCGTCGGAGGCTTCGGGGTCACCTCTGTCACCGTGAGGCCCAGGGGACGGTGGCACTTGGAGCTGGGACTCATCCAATTCCAACCCCGACACCTTCCAATAGCCCAGGTTGCTCCAACCTGGCCTTGGACACTTCCAGGGATCCAGAGGCAGCCACAGCTTCTCTGGGAAATCCATTCCAGCCCCTCCCCACCCTCCCAGCCAGCAATTCCTTCCCAATATCCCATCCATCCCTGCCCTCTGGCACTGGGAAGCCATTCCCTGTGTCCTGTCCCTCCATCCCTTGTCCCAAATCCCTCTCCAGCTTTCCTGGAGCCCCTTTAGACCCTGCAAGGGGCTCCAAGGACTCTGTGGCCCCATTTGGAACTGGAATTTGGGGGTGGCCTGTTCCAGGAGCATCCAGAGCTTTGTTTGTCCATCAGTATCCAGAATTTCCCTTGTCTGGGAACAGTTAAACTGGAGAGAGACCTGGAAGCACAGAGGATGGAACCTGGGCAATCCATCCCAGCCCTTCCCCACCCTCCCAGCCAAAAACTCCTTCCCAACATCCCACCTAAACCTCACCCCTTTCAGTTTTAACCCCCTGGAGAAAGTAGGGCTGGAAGGCACTCCCAGCCGGCCCGAGGATCCGGGATCTTCGGAAAAGCCGGAGGGATCCCAGGGGGGATTGGATTTGCCTGGAAGGAAGGGTTTGGATGTGGCCAGTGAGGAATTGTTGACTTCTAAGTCCAGCCTGGTTGAGAAAAGGCCACCAGGTTGGACAGAACACGCTGGAAGAGTGGGAAAGCAGTTGGGAATAATCCATTGGGATCCAGGTCATCAAATGTGGGAATCCTGCCAGCTCAGGTTAGTCCTGGCCACACCAACCCCCTTCTTTTGGTGTCTCAGGATCCCCCAGGACTGGATCCTTCTCCCGGTGTCCTGGGCAGCCTGGAGGGGACAGGAGAAGCCCAGAGCCTGGAGCTGGAGCCTCTGGAGTTGCCGGTGTCCGGAGGAGTCTCCAAGGTGAGGATAAACAGCGGGACACACGGAGAGATGAAGGGTTGGGGGTTTTTAATGTGTCCCTCAATTCAGGAAGGGAAGGGGGCTGGGAAGAGTCTGGAGAATTCCTGAGGGAGCTGGGGGGGCTCATCCTGGAGAAAAGGAGGCTCAGGGGAGACCTTCTGGCTCCCTAAAATTCTGTGGAAGGAAGTTGGAGCTGGGGGGGGTCAGGCTCTGCTCCCAGGGAACAAGGGACAGGAGGAGAGGGAACGGCCTCACGCTGTGCCAGGGGAGGGTCAGGTTGGATATTGGGAAAATTTCCTCATGGAAAGGGTGGTGAGGCCTTGGCAGGGGCTGCCCAGGGAGGTTTGGAGTCCCCATCCCCTGAAGTGTCCAAGGAAGGCCTGGCCGTGGCACTCAGTGCTCTGGGCTGGGGGACAAGGTGGGCATTGGGCACAGGGTCGATCCGTGGCCTGGGAGGGCTTTTCCAACCTCAGTGATTCTGGGATTCTTGGATTCTATTATTCTGTGAACCAGGGAGAGTGGAAAGTGGTCTTTGGACTTTGAGGATTTCACTTCAAACTTATTTTCCAACCTGCAACATTTTCACAACTTGAGTTCCCTGAATCCCGTTCACCACCTTCCTGAGGGGACAACAGGACAGGACAAGAGGGAACGGCCTCAAGCTGTGCCAGGGGAGGGTCAGGTTGGACACCAGGAGGAATTTCCTCATGGAAAGGGTGGTCAGGCCTTGGCAGGGGCTGCCCAGGGAGGTTTGGAGTCCCCATTCCTGGAAGTGTCCAAGGAAGGCCTGGCGGTGGCACTCAGTGCTCTGGGCTGGAGGACAAGGTGGGGATGGGGCATATGGGGAATTCTGTGATCTCAGAGGTCTTTTCCAACTTAAATAATTCTGGGAATTGTCTCTGCTGCCCTGGCAGGGATGGATCTGATCCTGCTATGGGGATGGATTGAGATTGTCCAACAGAGGAGTCCATGCTGGGACCGCCAGAGCTCCAGGAGTGTTTGGAAAACGCCCTCAGGGACGGGGTGGGATTGTTGGGGTGTCTGTGCGGGATGATCCTCGGGGGTCCCTTCCAACTCAGGATATCCCAGGATTCCAGAGCTTGAGCAACCAGACCAATTCCCAGAGATAATCAACTCACCTGCAACTGCAATTAAGATAATCAAGTCCTCTGCAAACGCAATTAACACCTCGTTTTTATGGGAATTAGGAATTTATTAAGTCAAGGCTTCATCTCCACGCTGGGCCCGAATTCCAGGCACAGCTCCAGGAGTGCCATCAGAGGGCTGTATCCAGGTCACCTCCCAGAGCTGCAGGAGGATCTTCATGGATCTTAATCCAGGAGGATCTTCGTGGATCTTAATCCGGGAGGATCTTTGTGGATCTTAATCCAGGAGGATCTTTGTGGATCTTAATCCAGGAGGATCTTTGTGGATCTTAATCCGGAAGGATCTTCATGGATCTTAATCCAGAAGGATCTTCATGGATCTTAATCCAGGAGGATCTTCATGGATCTTAATCCAGGAGGATCTTCATGGATCTTAATCCAGGAGGATCTCCATGGATCTTAATCCAGGAGGATCTTCGTGGATTTTAATCTGTCCCTTCTGGACAGGCCTGACGAGGGATATCCCAGGAAACATCCCCTGGAGCTGTGGTGGAGCTTTTCTCATCCTCTTTTTAGGGCATCCAAGAAGTGTCTCCACTCTCCAAAAACCCTTCCTGGCAGGAAATGTTGTCTCTCCAACTGGAGGCCAAGAGCCTGTGGGATATTTGGAACCAGGGATGTTTGGAAGCGTCTCCTGAGGGTTTATTTCCCTCCTTCCGCTATCCCAGGTTGTTCCAAACCCCATCCAACCCGGCCTTGGACACTTCCAGGGAGGTGTAGACACAAGAATAGACCCTTTTAGCCTTTCCACAACCCAAGAGATGGGTTAGAAACCCGGGGAAAAAAATTCCCTCCTTTTAATTACGGATTCACGGATTAATTAAGGAGATGCTGACACGTAGAATCCAGAAATCTTCTTTTAAAAGGGATTTTGGAAAGGGAAAAAGGGGCTGGGAGTTGACCAGGAAGGTGGGATGTACCAGTGGGTAGATGATTTGATCCTCACGGACCGAGCTTTGAGTGACCTGCCCTCTCCACCTGCGTTGTATCCATTCGTTTTCCCAACCTTTTAAGGCGGAATCTGGGATAATGCCAGGCTTGAGAGATCACTCGGCACACGCTCCAGAATTACTGATTTTCATCATTTTCCATCCAGAGTTTTGACCCAAAAAAAAGCAGGAATTTCATGTTGGTCTCCACAGGGTCCACCTGCTGGTGGTGCTGAACCCGGGCACCACTTCCTGGGAAACCCTCCAGAATCCTTGGAGAAAACACCCGAGGAAAGACAAGAGGAGAGAGGCTCGAGAGGGACAAACTCTTCTCTCCTCGGGGTAAGGAAATTCCTGGTCAGGGACTTGAAATTCCTTTTCCATTTGAGCTGATTCTGATTTTATTGGAATTTCATTGCGTTCCAGAGTTTTGCTCCCCTTTTCCAGCTCAAGTTGGAGAAGGGATAAGGATCAGTGGCAGAGCTTGGGAAAGGGCCCCGCCATCCCTCCTCTGCTCTGGGAATTCATGGAATTCTGCTGTCACTTGTCACCCTCTGCAGGTCTGGGCTGTACCCCCAAAACTCCCAGGGGATGATCTGCAAGGAAACCAGTCCCTGGAGCTTCCCGAGCCCTTGGAAAAGATGGAGGAAGCACAAGCACAGCTGGAGGCCAGCCAGGTATGTGTGTCCCGGGATTCCTGGGCAGTGTAGGGATGAGAGAGGGACTGGGAGGGACTGGGATGGACATTGAGTCCTGGGGCTGCTTCCAACAATCTCTGAAGGACACCAGGGCTTGGACATGAAAAGAACTGGGATGGACATTGAACGCAACAATCCCTGGAGAACACCAGGACTCAGAGATTTAGGGACTGGGATGGACATTGAGCCCAACAATCCTTGGAGGACATCAGGACTGGGACATGAGGGGACTAGGATGGACATTGAGTCTAACAATCCCTGGGGACACCAGGGCTGGGACATGGACAGACTGGGATGGACATTGAGTCCTGGGGGAGCTTCCATCAGATCCCTGGAGGACATCAGGTGTGGGACATGGACGGACTGGGATGGACATTGAGCCCAACAATCCCTGGAGGACACCAGGGCTTGGACATGGAGGGACTGGGATGGACATTGAGTCCTGGGGCTGCTTCCAACACTTCCCTGGAGGACACCAGGGCTCAGAGATGGAGGGACTGGGATGGACATTGAGCCCTGGGGGAGCTTCCAACAATCCCTGGAAGACGCCAGGGCTTGGACATGAAAGGAACTGGGATGGACATTGAGCCCAACAATCCCTGGAGGACACTAGGGCTGGGACATGGAGGGACTGGGATGGACACTGAGCCCAACAATCCCTGGAGGACACCAGGGCTCCTTTTCCTGCCTCTGCCGATTCTACTTGGAATTCCAGGAGCTGGAATGAGGGAATGTTCCTTCCAGCAGCCACGAGAGGGCTCCCGGCACAAACACAAACACATCGCGGCTGTGCCAGGAGCATCCCGGGGCTTTGTTTTTCCTCCTGGATCCAGCGTTTCCCTTGGCTGGGAATGGTTGAGCTGGAGAGAGACCTGGAAGCGCAGAGGATGGAGCTTAAACTTCCCGATTTCTTGGAATCATGGAATGGTTTGGGTGGGAAGGGACCTGAAAGATCATCCAGTTCCAACCCCAGGGACACCTCCCACTATCCCAGGTTGCTCCAGCCCGGCCTTGGACACTTCCAGGGATCCAGAGGCAGCCACAGCTTCTCTGGGAAATGCATTCCAGCTCCTCCCCACCCTCCCAGCCAGCAATTCCTTCCCAATATCCCATCTATCCCAATATTCTCTGTCAGTGGGAAGCCATTCCCTGTGTCCTGTCCCTCCATCCCCTTGTCCCAAATCCCTCTCCAGCTCTCCTGGAGTCCCTTTAGGCCCTGGAATGGACTCCAAGATTTCCCTGGAGCCTTCTCTTCTCCAGGGGAACATTCCCAGCTCTCCCAGCCTGGCTCCAGAGCCAGAGGGGTTCCAGCCCTGGGAGCAGCCCCAGGGCCTCCTCCAGACTCTTTCCAGCAGCTCCACCAGCAAATCCAAGGATCCCCATCTCCTCAGGAATTTTGTAACACTGAAACAACCCCCCCAAGTTTTTTAGGACACTTCCAACCCTCCCCAGCACTGCGGGATCTGCACCCCAGGGGTTGGTGTCCCAACGGATCCTTGGATATTCTTGGATCACTCCCCCAACAATTCCAGCTTCCCCCATCTCTCAGCTGCTCCTTTCCAGACTTAATTCCTATAAATTCCCCTTCATTTCCCTCCCTTTCTCTTGCTCTTTTTCCTCTTTCTTCTTTCTTATCACAAATATTTTTCATTTTACTCCCTGTTTAATTCCAATTTTTTGCTTTGTTCCCGCCCTAATTTTCCCTTTTCTCCCTTCTCTCTTTTCCTTCTTTTTTTTTTTTCTCACTTTTCCTTCTTTTGTTTTTCTCTCTACTCCTTTTTCCTTTTTTCTTTACTTTTTTTCCCCCGCCTGCAGCAAATCATTCCTTTAGAAAAACAGCTTTTCTTTGCCTGGAAAGGGCAGGATGAGCCTGGGAACGAATCCTTGGATATTCCAGGATCACCCCCCAACAATTCCAGCCTCCCCATCTCCCACCTGCTCATTCCCAGACTTAATTCCTATAAATTCCCCTTCATTTCCCTTCCTTTCTCTTGCTCTTTTTCCTCTTTCTTCTTTCTTATCATAAACATTTTTCATTTTACTCCCCCTTTAATTCCCATTTTTCGCTTTATTCCCACCCTAATTTTCCCTTTTCTCCCTTTTCTCTTTTCCTTCTTTTTTTTTTCCCCCTCTCTCTACTCCTTTTTCCTTTTCTCTTTATGCTTTTTATTTTTTTTTCTCCCCTGCCTGCAGCAAATCACTCCTTTAGGAAAAAACAGCTTTTCTCTTGAGCACAAAACTGCTCTAAAATTGCCGAAGGAATTTGCCGGATGGAGTCATTACCCCCCGGCAATTTTCCTGGCGACCCCCAGGAAATTGGGATTTCACGGACACGGGGCCCAGCCCGACCCTCAACGAGGTCTTGGCGACCCTTTGGAGCTGTTCCCACGTCGGAGGATTGAAGGAGGAGCTGAGCTGAGGAGAAAAAAAGAGCATTTTCCAGCCCTCCTCAGGCAGAGAAACCCGAGCCAGGGCCTTCCAGCCAGGAATTCCTTCCCAATATCCCACCCATCCCTGTCCTCTGGCACTGGGAAGCCATTCCCTGTGTCCTGTCCCTCCATCCCTTGTCCCAAATCCCTCTCCAGCTCCCCTGGAACCCCTTTAGGCCCTGGAATGGACTCCAAGGTCTCCCTGGAGCCTTCTCTTCTCCAGGGGAACATTCCCAGCTCTCCCAGCCTGGCTCCAGAGCAGAGGGAACCAGAATTATGGAATCTCAGGATTGTCTGGGTGGGAAGGGACCTTAAAAACCTCCAGTGCCACCCCTGCCATGGGCAGGGACACCTTCCACTATCCCAGGTGGCTCCAACCCGGCCTTGGACACTCCCAGGGATCCAGGGGCAGCCACAGCTTCTCTGGGAAATCCATTCCAGGCCCTCTTCATCCTCCAACCATGAATTCCTTCCCAATATCCCACCTATCCCTGCCCTCTGGCACTGGGAAGCCATTCCCTGTGTCCTGTCCCTCCAGGCCTTGTCCCAAATCCCTCTCCAGCTCTCCTGGAGCCCCTCTAGGCCCTGCAAGGGCCCCTGTGGCCCCATATGGAACTGGAATTTGGGGCTGGGCTGTGCCAGGGGCATCCAGAGCTTTGTTTTCCCTCCTGGATCCAACATTTCCCTTGACTGGGAATGGTTAAACTGGAGAGAGACCTGGAAGCACAAAGAATGGAACTTAAACGTCCTAATTTCTTGGAATCGTGGAATGGTTTGGGTTGGAAGGGAACTTGAAGCTCATCCGGTGCCAACCCCAGGGACACCTCCCACTATCCCAGGTTGCTCCAACCTGGCCTTGGACACTCCCAGGGATCCAGGGGCAGCCACAGCTTCTCTGGGAAATCCATTCCAGCCCCTCCCCACCCTCCCAGACAGCAATTCCTTCCCAATATCCCATCCATCCCTGTCCTCTGGCACTGGGAAGCCATTCCCTGTGTCCTGTCCCTCCATCCCTTGTCCCAAATCCCTCTCCAGCTCTCCTGGAGCCCCTTTAGGCCCTGCAAGGGGCTCCAAGGACTCTGTGGCCCCATTTGGAACTGGAATTTGGGGGTGAGCTGTACCAGGAGCATCCAGAGCTTTGTTTTCCCTCCTGGATGCAGCATTTCCCTTGGCTGGGAATGGTTAAGCTGGAGAGAGACCTGGAAGCACCGAGGGTGGAGCTCAAACCTCCGAATTTCTTGGAATCATGAATGGTTTGGGTTGGAAGGGAACTTAAAGCCCATCCAGTTCCAACCCCAGAGACACCTCCCACTATCCCAGGTTGCTCCAACCTGGCCTTGGACACTTCCAGGGATCCAGAGGCAACCACAGCTTCTCTGGGAATTCCATTCCAGTCCCTCCCAACCAGCAATTCCTTCCCAATATCCCATCTATCCCTGCCCTCTGGCACTGGGAAGCCATTCCCTGTGTCCTGTCCCTCCAGGCCTTGTCCCAAATCCCTCTCCAGCTCTCCTGGAGCCCCTTTAGGCTCTGCAAGGGACTCCAAGGTTTCCCTGGAGCCTTCCCTTCTCCAGGTGAACATTCCCAGCCTGATCCAGCTCCGGATGGATGGGATCATCCCTGTGGTCTCATCCCATGGGATCTCTGAGCCCCCCGGATCAGCCTGGAGATGTTTCTCTTATCCCCAAAAAACCCTGGATGGGTCTTCCCTGTTCCTCTCTTTTATTTCTCTTTTTCCCACCCTCGTCCTCCTTCAGGAATTTCAGTTTTCCTCGGATCGATCCCAAATCCCTTTTTCCCCCCTTTATGTATTTGGAATAGATTTATTTTATTTATAATATTATTATTTATGTTATTCCTTTAAATTTCTGTCCGTGAGTCACAAACTTTGTGGAATTGTCCTCTGGTCAGTTTTAAAATGCAGGAAAAAATTATTTTAAATAAATTTATCTTAATGTCTTCTTATTAATTAATATTAATATCGATTTAATATTATTTTTAATATCAGTAATAAATATACTTTCATTTTATTTTCATCATTTTTCTATATCATTATTTTATATGTTATATTATTAATATATATTAATGTATATTTATATATTTATTATTTTATACATTTCATATCTTTTCATATTAATTAATACTGTTTAATATTAGTAATAAATATCCTTTCTATAGATAAATTTTTCTATATTTATTTCTCTTTAGAGAATGGATAAATTCAACTACAGCAACAGAAATAAATAAAATATTAATTTAAAATAAATAAAATGGTTCTGATGTTAATGGTGTTCATACTAATTAATATTTATGTCAATTTAATGATAATATTTTTAAAATTAGTAATAAATATTATTTCTGTCCATAACTTTTTCTATATTTATTTCTCTTTAGAGAACAGATACATTTAAATACAGAAACAGAAGTAAATAAAATATTAATTTAAATTAACTTAAATAAATTGGTTCTGATGTTAATGGTGTTCATATTAATTAATATTAATATCAATTGAATGTTACTATTGTTTAATATTAGTAAGAAATATCCTTTCATATTATTTTTATTATTAATATATATTATTACTTTACATATTATATTATTAATATATTAAGATATATTATTATTTTATAGATTTCATATCCTGTTCATATTAATTAATATTAATATCAATTTAATGTTAATATTGTTTAATATTAGTAACAAATATTCTTTTTGCAGGTAAATTTTTCTATATTTATTTCTCTTTAGAGAACGGATAAATTTAAATACATAAATAGACATAAATAAAATATTAATTTAAACCAATTTAAAGAAATTGGTTCTAATGATAATGGTGTTCATATGAATAATAATAATATCAATTTAATATATAATATTGTTTAATATTAGTAATAAATATTTCTGTTTAGAGAACGAATAAATTTAATGCACAAACACAAATAAATAAATAATAATAAATAATAATAAATTTAATTAATTTAAATAAATCGGTTCTAATGTTAATAGTGTTAATAATAATTGTTATTAATATCAATTTAATGTTAATATTGTTTAATTACACACACAGAAATAAATAAAATATGAATTTAAATTAATTTAAATAAATCAGTTCTAATATTAATGGTGTTCATATTAATTAATATTTATATTGATTGAATGTTAATATTGTTTAATTGCACACAGAGAAATAAATAAAATAGTAATAATGTTGATAATGTTAATATTGATTAAAATTTAATAATTAGTTAATAACTATTAATAATAATTATTAGATAATTCATTTAAACAATGCTAATATCAAATAATTTTAACATCAATTAATATTATTTAACATGTTAATATTTTAATATTAATTAAAATTCTTATTTAAATATTGGTTAATATTCTAATATTATTTAAATGTTAATTAATATTTTCCTCTTCTCACAGGAAACCCGGGATTCAGGGAACGGCTCCACATTCCCGAGGCGCATCCGGACCAGGAGATCTCCCGAGGAACACGCGGAAAAAATCCCATTTCCCAACCCTGTGGAAAATCCCGGAGGAGCCAACGCCCCTTTCCCGGCGGCTCCGTCCCCGATCCATCCTCCCGGAGCTCCGGGAGCTCGGAAATTCCCGGCGGGATCCACGGTGAGCGTCAGGATGAACCGGAAATGTGGGAGTGTGAAAATTAGGGATAAATATTCCCAAATAAAACCCCGGAATTCCATCTTTTTTTTTACGGCGGATCCCTTGGGATCTTCTCCTTGGAAAAGCAAAGTTGATCCAGGAGGGAAAAAAAAAAAGTTGGGATAACTGAGAGGGTGTTTTGTGCCCTGAGATATTTGGGGTCAGAATCAGGAAATTTGGGGTCGGAATCAGGAAATTTGGGTTCGGAATCAGGAAATTTGAGAGATTAGAGACTTTTCCTAAACATTCCCTGGAACACCCGGACGGTCCCGTTGGACTTTAACGCGACATTCCAGGAAGGAAAAAGGGTAAGGAGTTGGTTTTTATGGAATTGAAGAGGGAAATACCTGTTTATATGGATATAAATATGGATACAGGTGTTGATATTTAAGGGAAGATGAGGAAGGGTTAAGGAGGGAAAATTGGGAATGGTTTTCCCTGGAATGATGCTCTCGGAGTGATCCTCAGCCTGCATTCCCAGCAGGAATGGCAGCACTGAGCTGGGATATGTGGGAGCACGGAGGCCGCTCCATATCCAGCCAGGAGCCCTTCCACGGGATTCTGGTGATCCCTGGGAACCTTTTCCATGGGATTCAGGTGATCCTTGGGAACCCTTTCCATGAAGTTCTGGTGATCCCTGGGAATCCCTTCAGTGGGATTCAGGTGATCCTTGGGAACCCTTTCCATGAGATTCTAGTGATCCCTGGGAAGCCTTTCCATGGCGTCCTGCTGATCTCCTGGAACCCTTTCCATGGGATTAAAGTGATCCCTGGGAACCCTTTCCATGGGGTCCTGCTGATCCCTGGGAACACTTTCCATGGGATTCTGGTGATCCTTGGGAACACTTTCCATGGGATTCTGGTGATCCTTGGGAACACTTTCCATGGGATTCTGGTGATCCTTGGGAACACTTTCCATGGGATTCTGGTGATCCCAGGGAACACTCCTCATCCCTGGAGATTCCATGGGATTCTGGTGATCCCTGGTCTGGTGATCCCTGGGAACCCTTTCCATGGGGTTCTGATAATCCCTGGGAACCCTTTCCATGGGATTCAGGTGATCCTTGGGAACCCTTTCCATGGGATTCAGGTGATCCTTGGGAACCCTTTCCACAGGGTTCTGGTGATCCCTGGGAATTCCTCAATGGGATTCTGGTGATCCCTGGTCTGGTGATCCCTGGGAACCCCTTCCATGGGATTCAGCTGATTCCTGGGAACCCTTTCCGTGGAGTTCTGCTGATCCTTGGGAACCCTTTCCATGGGCTTCTGGTGATCCCTGGGAACCCTTTCCATGGGCTTCTGGTGATCCCTGGGAATTCCTCAATGGGCTTCTGGTGATCCCTGGCCTGCTGATCCTTGGGAACCCCTCATAGGGATTCTGGTTATCCTTGGGAACCCCTTCCATGGGATTCAGGTGATCCTTTGGAACCTTTTCCAAGGGATTCTGCTGATCCCTGGGAACCTTTTCCATGGGATTCTGCTGATCTCTAGGAATCCTTTCCATGGGATTCAAGTGATCCCTGGGAACCCTTTCCACGGGTTCCTGCCGATCCCAGGGAACACTGCTCCTCCCTGGATATTCCTCCAGCCTCCACAGTTGCTTCCCAACCCCTCCCTCCTCCCAGGAGTCTTTCCCACCTTTCCCTCTCCTCTTTCCCACCTTTCCCTCTCCTCTTTCCCATTCCAGGCGTATCCAGGCCCTCCCCATCCCAGGAAAATGAAGGTACAGCTCCCAATCCATCCTCCTCTTCCCCGGGAGGAGGCGGCTGATCCCGAATCCCGGCACATCCCAGTTTTTTTTTTTTTCCTTGCAGGAGGAGGGAACTATCCCGGCGGATCCCCCTTCCCAGGGAAAAAAGGTCGGTGCTTTAATTACGCATTTAATGGAAAATAGGGGTGGATGGAAATGGAAATATGGGAGAAATGGGAATAGAGAATATGGAGAAATGTTGGAGAAATAGGAATTTATAGGAATATAGGAGAAATAGGAATTTTTATAAATAACTGGTAAATATAAATATAACATAAATAATGTAATAGAAATATGATATAAATAATATAATAGAAATATAATATAAATACAATATGATAAAATAATATAAATATAATATAATTAGAATATGATATAAATAATATTATATAAATGTAATATAAATATAATCTGATATAAATAATATTCTATAAATGTAGTATAAATATAATATGACATAAATAATATAATATAAATATAAAATAAATAAATAATAAATATAATACACAATATATAATAATAAATATAAATATATTATATATATTATATGAATGTATAATATATAGAATATAGGATAAATATGAATTTATATAAATATACAGTAAATATAAATGTATAAAATAAATATAGAATAAATATAAATATAGGAAAAATATAAATTTGTCCAAATAGAGAATAAATATAAATAGAGAATAAATATAAATTTTTAGAAATATATAATGAATATAAATATATAATAAATATAATTATAGAATAAATAGAAATTTATTTAAATATAGAATAAATAGAAATATAGGATAAATAGAAATTTATATGAATATGGGATAAATAGAAATGTATATAAGTAACTGGTAAATATAAATATAATACAAAGATGTACTAAATATTAATATAGGATAAATAGAAATTTATACAAATATATTGTAAATATAAATATATGATAATAGAAATATAGAATAAATAGAAATATAGAGTAAATAGAAATTTATTCAAATATATGATTAATAGAAATATATTTAATAAATAGATATATAGGATAAGAATAAATTTATATAAACATATGGTAAATACAAATATATGATAAATAGAATATATAATAAATATAAATATAGGGTAAATAGAAATGTATAAAAATATATGGCAAATATAATATATGATAAATAGAAATATATAATAAATATAGGATAAATAGAAATTTATATAAATATAGAGTAAATAGAAATTTATATAAATATACAGTAAATATTAATATACGATAAATAGAAATATGTAATAAATACAAATATTGGATAAATATAAATTAAATACAAATATATGATAGATAGAAATATATAATAAATAGAAATATAGGATAAATTGAAATTTATATAAATATATGATAATTATAAATATAGGCTAAATTTATACAAATATATGATAGACAGAAATATAGGACAAATATAGATGTTTATTAAATATAAATTTATACAAATAAAGGAAAAATATAAATATATAATAAATATAATTATAGGATAAATAGAAATTTACATTCTTATATGATAAATAGAAATATATAATAAGTATAAATATAGGATAAATAGAAATTTATATCAATATAAATTTGCAATGGAAGGAATGATTCCCTGTTGTTTTCCAGGGAGAAACGGGAGCTCCCGGAATCCGTGGAGACAAAGGAGAAAAGGTAGGGATAGATGGTGGTTCTCCCGGGATTCCAGAAGGTCTGGAAAGGGAGAGGCAGCTGGAACATCCCGATGGAAACTGGGATTGCCACATTCCCACCTTTATTCCCAAACCTCTTCCCTCCTTCCGGCAGCCGCTGCCACACTCGGGAATAATCCATAATCTTGGAGGTGAATTCCAACCTAAACGATGGAATGATCCTCTTCCACCACTCTAAAAATACAGGAGGGGCCTTTCCTGATTTTCTGCTGGATTGGGACAGAAGAGGAAATGCAGGGATGGAAAAAAGGCCTCAAAAAGCCCAATTTCGGGAATATTTTTGGCAGGAAAAGGTCGAGAGGGACCAAATGGTGGCTCCGGGGTGGTGGGACACGGATTTTCGGGAGAAAGGAAGACAAGGAAGGGGTTTTTAAAGGAAAAGTTCGATGGGGAAGGGCTACTTTGCATCCTGGGATACAGGGAAGGGAGAGAGGGAAAGAGGGAAGAAGGAAGGGAAAGGGGAGGTGACTGGATTTGTCTTCCAGGGACAACCCGGAGCGGCAGGAAAACCCGGAGAAAAGGTGAGTTCTGGAATTCCCACGGGCTGCAGGACAACGTTTCTGTTCCTCCTATATTTCTATCTATTATATATTTGTATCAATTTATATTTATCCTATATTTTTATTTATTAAATATTTCTATTTCTTCTCTATTTCTATTTATCATAGATTTATATTTACCCTATCTTTATATTAATTTCTATTTATCCTATATTTCCATTTATTATATATTTCTATTTATCCTATATTTCTATAAATTTCTATTCATCCTATAATTCTATTTATTATATATTTATATTTTTTCTGTATTTATATAAATTTCTATTTATCCTATATTTCTATTTATCCTGTATTTGTATAAATTTCTATTTATCCAATATTTTTATTTATTACATATTTCTATTTATCATAGATTTATATTTAACCTATATTTATATAAATTTCTATTTATCCTATATTTCTATTTATTATCTATTTCTATCTATCATATATTTCTATAAATTTCTATTTATCCTATAATTCTATTTATTATATATTTATATTTTTCCTGTATTTGTATAAATTTATGTTTAATATACATTTCTATTTCATTTCTATTCATTTTACCCTATATTCATATAAATTTCTATTTAATATACATTTCTATTTCTCCTATATTTCTATCTATTATATTTTTGTATGAATTTATATTTATCCAATATTTTTATTTATCACATATTTCTATTTATCATAGATTAATATTTACCCTACATTTATATAAATTTCAATTTATCCTATAATTATATTTATTATATATTTATATTTTTCTGTATTTGTATAAATTTCTATTTAACCTATATTTCTATTTATTTTATATTTCTATTTCTCCTATACTTCTATAATGTTCTATTTATCCAATATTTGTATTTATCACATATTTCTATTTATCATATATTAATATTTAACCTATATTTCTATAAATTTCTATTTATCCTGTATTTATTATTTATTTCTATTTATCCTATATTTCTATAATTTTCTATTTATCCTATAATTCTATTTATTATATATTGATATTTTTCCTGATGATTCCCTGTTTTTTTCCCAGGGCTCCAAAGGGGACACAGGAGAAGAAGGTCAGAAGGTAAAGAACGGAGTTGGACGCCTCGTCTCCCACTGGGAATTTCCTCCTGCTCTCCTATTCCCGTATCCCTTTTCCTCCTCATCCCATGGAAAGGTGTCCAGGTGACCTCCGGAGCCGAGGAATCAGTGAGGGCATTGTGGAATCCCTTGGGATCAGCTCCCTGGAATGTCCAGGGAGCACCATCTGGTTGTGGGATCCCTTGGGATCAGCTGGGAAGGACCTGGGTGTCCAGGGAGCACCATCTGGTTGTGGGATCCCTTGGGATCATCTGGGAAGGCCCTGGGTGTCCAGGGAGCACCATCTGGTTGTGGGATCCCTTGGGATGAGCTCAGAAGGATCTGGGTTTCCAGGGAGCACCGTCTCATTGTGGGATCCCTTGGAATCAGCTCTGAAGGACCTGGGTGTTCCAGGAGCACCATCTGGTTGTGGGATCCCTTGGGATCAACTCGGATGGACCTGGGTGTCCAGGGAGCAGCATCTCACTTTGGGATCATCTGGGAAGGAGCTGGATGTCCAGGGGGCACCATCTGGTTGTGGGATCCCTTGGGATCAGCTCTGAAGGATCTGGGTCTCCAGGGAGAACCAGCATCTGGTTGTGGGATCCCTTGGGATCAGCTCGGAAGGGTCTGGATGTCCAGGGAGCACCATCTGGTTGTGGGATCCCTTGGGATGAGCTCGGAAGGATCTGGGTTTCCAGGGAGCACCATCTCATTGTGGGATCCCTTGGGATCAGCTCCAAAGGACCTGGATGTCCAGGGAGAACCATCTGGCTGTGGGATCCCTTGGGATCAACTCGGATGGACCTGGGTGTCCAGGGAGCACCATCTCACTATGGGATCCCTTGGGATCATCTGGGAAGGAGCTGGATGTCCAGGGGGCACCATCTGTCTGTGGGATCCCTTGGGATCAGCTCGGAAGGATCTGGGTCTCCAGGGAGAACCAGCATCTGGTTGTGGGATCCCTTGGGATCAACTCAGAAGGATCTGGATGTCCAGGGAGCACCATCTGGTTGTGGGATTCCTTGGGATGAGCTCAGAAGGACCTGGTTGTCCAGGGAACACCATCTGGCTTTGGGATCCCTTAGGATCATCTGGGAAGGACTTGGATGTCCAGGGAGCACCATCTGGCTGTGGGATTCCTTGGGATCAGCTCGGAAGGACCTGGGTGTCCCAGGAACAACGCCTCGCTGTGGGATCCCTTGGAATCATCTGGGAAGGCCATGGGTGTCCAGGGGGCACCATCTGGTTGTGGGATCCCTTGGGATCAACTCGGAAGGTCCTGGGTGTCCATGGAGCACCGTCTGGTTATGGGATCTCTTGGGATCAGCTCTGAAGGATCTGGGTTTCCATGGAGCATCATCTCATTGTGGGATCCCTTGGGATCAACTTGGAAGGCCCTGGATGTCCAGGGAGCACCATCTGGCTGTGGGATTCCTTGGGATCAACTCTGAAGGACCTGGGTGTCCCAGGAACAACATCTCGCTGTGGGATCCCTTGGAATCACCTGGGAAGGCCATGGGTGTCCAGGGGGCACCATCTGGTTGTGGGATCCCTTGGGATCAGCTCCAAAGGTCCTGAGTGTGCCGGGAACACCATCTGGTTGTGGGATCCCTTGGGATCAGCTCTGAAGACCCTGGATGTTCAGGGAGCACCATCTCATTGTGGGATCCCTCGGGATCAGCTCAGAAGGACCTGGGTATCCTGGGAGCACCATCTGGTTGTGGGATCCCTTGGAATGAGCTCAGAAGGATCTGGTTGTCCAGGGAGCCCCATCTTGCTGTGGGATCCCTTGGGATCATCAGGGAAGGCCCTGAGTGTCCAGGGAGGACCATCTGCTTGTTATGGGCCCACAGGACTAATCCTGATTTTTTTCCTCACTTTCTATCCACAGGGAGAACCAGGAATTGGGTTCAGAGGTCCCATTGGTCAGGCTGGGCCACCTGGATTTAAGGTGGGACATTCTTCTCTTCCAGGTAGGATCTCACTTGGGGAGGTATTTTTTTGGGATTTGTCTCTCTTTAGCCTTTTTTTTCCACCACTGGGTGTTGGAAAACAAAGGCTTTGGAGCTGCAGCTGCAGGGATAAAGCTCCAAAGGCAGGAAGGGAAGCCTGGGAAGGCAGGAAAGGCAGGAACATCATTCCCTGGGATTGGGATAAAGGGAATGTCCTGTGTCCTCCAAAGGGCCTTTTCAAAGCATTAAGATCCAGAGGATAAATATCATGGAATCATAGAATGGTTTGGGCTGGAAGGGACATTTCAAGGTCATCAATGGGCAGGGACAGCCTCAACTGGAGCAGGCTGGGAAAAAATATCCAGGGAATTGTGGACTCAGCTCAGTTTCAGTGATTCCTTGGGATGTTGAAGGGTTTGGGTTCCCCTCTGAAGGTTTGCAGGGTTTGGGTTCTCCTGAAGGTCTGCAGGGTTTGGATTCTCCTGAAAGTCAGGAGGGTTTGGATTCACCTCAAGTAGATCAGGCTGTGAAATAGGGCTGGGAAAAGAAATCCAGGGAATTGTGGGCTCAGCAGCAATGAGTTTCAGTGATCCCTTGGGATGTTCAAGGCTTTGGGTTCCCCTCTGAAGGTCTGCAGGGTTTGGATTCTCCTGAAGGTCTGCAGGGTTTGGGTTCACCTCAACTGGATCAGGCTGTGAAAAAATATCCAGGGAATTGTGGGCTCCACAGAAACAAGTTTCAGTGATCCCTTGGGATGTTGGAGGGTTTAGATTCCCCTCTCAAGGTCTAGAGGGTTTGGGTTCTCCTGAAGTTCAGGAGGGTTTGGATTCTCCTGAAGGTCTGCAGGGTTTGGATTCACCTCAGCTGGATCAGGCTGTGAAATAGGGCTGGGAAAAAAAATCCAGGGAATTGTGGGCTCATCTAAGTTTCAGTGATCCCTTGAGATGTTGAAGGGTTTGGGTTCCCCTCTGAAGGTCTGCAGGGTTTGGACTCACCTCAGCTGGATCAGGCTGTGAAAGGAAATCCAGGGAATTGTGGCCTCAGTAGAAATAAATTTCAGTGATCCCTTGGGATGTTGAAGGGTTTGGGTTCCCCTCTGAAGGTTTGCAGGGTTTGGGTTCTCCTGAAGGTCTGCAGGGTTTGGATTCTCCTGAAAGTCAGGAGGGTTTGGATTCACCTCAAGTAGATCAGGCTGTGAAATAGGACTGTGGAAAAATATCCAGGGAATTGTGGACTCAGCAGAAATAAGTTTCAGTGATCCCTTGGGATGCTGGAGGGTTTGGATTCACCTCTGAAGGTCTGCAGGGTTTGGATTCTCCTGAAGGTCTTCAGGGTTTGGATTCACCTCTGAAGGTCTGCAGGGTTTGGGTTCCCCTCTGAAGGTCAGGAGCGTTTGGATTCTCCTGAAAGTCTGCAGGCTTTGGATTCTCCTGAAGTTCAGGAGGGTTTGGATTCTCCTGAAGGTCTGCAGGCTTTGGATTCTCCTGAAGTTCAGGAGGGTTTGGATTCTCCTGAAGGTCTGCAGGCTTTTGGTCCTCCCTTATGGGCCAGGACTGGAAGGGATGTCCCAAATTCGGGTCAGGTGGATTCAAGGAGACACCCCAGGCTTCCTCCAGGACTTTTAGAGGGACACTTAAAATCCCACCTAATTCCCAAAATTCCTTGTGATTTGCTCCACAGGGTGAGCCGGGAGCCCCGGGACCTCCAGGAACTCAGGGCATCCAGGGCATCCGTGGCAACGCCGGAATTCCCGGATCCCAGGGGGTCAGAGGGGCTCCAGGTCTGCCTGGGATGCCGGGACAGAAGGTGAGGGGACACCACGGGTTGTGTTTGTCACCTCAGGGTGGGAATCCAGGTCTCCAGATCCCGAGTCCATAAAGAGGGAGGAGAAACAGGAACAAATCCTTGTAAAAAGAGAGGGAACAGCATTGATGGGATCAAAGAAAGAAAATAAAGACCAAAATAAAGGCCCCAAAATGTGGGGCAGGGGGATGTCCCTCAAGGTGAAAGATCCCCAAAGCAGTGGAGCTCCAACCAAGTCCTTGGTTTGCATCTTTTAAATTTAATTCTGGTAATCAGAATCTCTGGGATCCAGATCCATGGAGAATTGAGGATCTTTGAGGCTCTTGGATCCAGATCCATGGAGAATTCTGGATCTTTGAGACTCTTGGATCCAGATCCATGGAGAGTTGTGGATCTTTGAGGTTCTTGGATCCAGATTCATCAAGAATTGAGGATCTTTGAGGCTCTTGGATCCAAAGCCATGGAGAATTCTGGAGAATTGTGGATCTTTGAGGCTCCTGGATCCAAATCCATGGAGAATTGAACATCTTTGAGACTCCTGGATCCAGATCCATGGAGAATTGTGGATCTTTGAGACTCCTGGATCCAGATCCATGGGGATTTCTGGATCTTTGAGGAGGTGACTGGGAAGAACAGGGTGTTGAACACTGGGGTTTTGGGATCAGGAACCCTCAGGAACAGAGGTAGCAATGGATAAGTCTCTTTTTAGGGATAGGGGGCGGCGATGTTCCTCAGCTGAAGGTCCTGGTGGAGCTGGAATTCCCTCTCCTTGAGGCTTTTCCTCCTCCTTGGGGAACACCCAGAGCACCAACTCCTGCTTTTTATCTGGATGAGGGAAAGCAGGACCTTTCCCATTGGCATGTTCTCCTCTCCAAGGATTTTGTTTTCCAGGGGGAACGTGGGAGGAGAGGCCGGAACGGAATTCCTGGGCCCGCGGGAGCGTCGGGATCACCGGGAAAAGAGGTGAGTTTGGGACATTCTCCCGATGCCTGGGGGAGAGGCTGAGGTCCTGGTGGACATCCAGCATCCTGCTTGGGTGTCCTTTTGGGTGTCCTTTCACCCCTTTGGAGGGCTGGGATAGGAAGGAATTGAGGGAGGTCACCAGTGGTGACCCCAGGGATCAATGCCAGGCCCAGTCCTGTTCCATGTCTTTATGGAAGACCTGGATGAGGGGATGGAGGGAACCATCAGCACATTGGCAGGTGAGCCCAAGCTGGGGGAGTGTTGATGTGCTGGAAGGCAGGAGGGCTCTGCAGAGGGACCTGGCCAGGCTGGATCCATGGGCTGATTGCAAGGGGCTGAGGTTCCCCAAGGCCAAGGGCCGGGTGCTGCCCTTTGGCCACAAGAAGCCCCTGCAGCTGCAGGCTGGGCCAGAGGGGCTGGAGAGCAGCCAGGCAGGAAGGGAGCTGGGAGTGGGGATGGACAGGAATCATAGAATCCCAGAATCAGCTGGGTTGGAAGGGACCTCTGAGATCATCCAGTCCAACCCTTGATCCAACCCCGCCGTGGTTCCCAGCCCATGGCACTGATGCCACATCCAATCTCATCCCAAAAACCTCCAGGGACGGTGACTCCACCCCCTCCCTGGGCAGCCCATTCCAATGGCTGATCACCCTCCCTGGAAAGAATTCCTTCCTTTCCAACCCAACCGATTCTGGGATTCTGTGATTCCACGACTTGGAAAGCAAAGTCCTTCTATTTTGTTCTCCTTGTCCTCCAGGGGATTCCCGGGACACCCGGACCCAAAGGCAACAAGGTCAGTGCCAACCTCCTGGGGTGGGAATGGGACATCCCACTGCCCTCCCTGGCTCCTTATCCCAGTCCCCATCCAACCATTCCATCCCCAGTTCACCCTCATTCCCTCCTTCCCTGTGGTTGCCGGAGGATCCTCCGGAGAGAGCAGGAATCCCATGGAATTGAGTCTCTGGACTCTTCCTGTGACCAAACTCATCGGGAATTCTGGGATGGGGTGTCTTTGTTCCCGGTGTGACCTGAAGGGTTTTCTGCTCCACAGGGAGAATCCGGCGTCGGAGCCTCCGGCCCCAGAGGTCCCCGTGGAATTCCTGGCCCTCGGGTAGGTCCCTCTGGAAATATTCCCGGCTTGGCTTCCTGCATCCAAGCCCTTCCTTGTTCCATCACCTCCCACATCCAGGGCTGATCCCAGAACCTCCTTGGCCCGGGAATGTTTGCTTTCCTCCTGCCCCCGGAGAAGTTCTGGTCTCCTGCTGGCAAAGACCCTTTTGGAGTCACATCCTCTGGAATTCCTGGAGTTCCCGGCAGGATGGTTTGAGGAGCTGGGATCTGAGGGTGTGTGGTGGCCATCATTCGGCCTCTCCATCCTTGGAATTCTGGATCTTTGAGGCTCTTGGATCCAGATCCATGGGGAATTCTGGATCTTTGAGAGTCCTGGATCCAGATCCATGGAGAATTGAGGATCTTTGAGATTCTTGGATCCAGATCCATGGAGAATTCCTCAATTCTCTTTGAGACTCTTGGATCCAGATCCATGGAGAATTGAGGAAGTTTAAGACTCCTGGGTCCAGATCCATGGAGAATTCTGGATCTTTGAGGCTCTTGGATCCAGATCCATGGAGAATTGTGGATATTTGAGGCTCTTGAATCCAAATCCATGGAGAATTGAGGATCTTTGAGACTCTTGGATCCAGATCCATGGAAAAATGTGGATCTTTGAGGCTCTTGGATCCAGATCCATGGAGAAGTGAGGATTCATGGAGAATTCCTCAGTTCTCTTTGAGACTCCTGGATCCAAATCCATGGAGAAGTGAGGATCTTTGAGGCTCTTGAATCCAAATCCATGGAGAATTTTGTGTGGAATTCCGCTCCATCCCTCCAGGGTGACGAGGGCATCGTGGGACTCCGGGGTCCCGTGGGAATGACGGTGAGTTTTAATTATATATATATAAAATATAAACAAATAATATTTATATTATGTTTATATTAATAATATATTAAATAAATAAATTATATTTTATTGTGTTTATATTAATAATATATAGTCTAAATAAATAATATTTATTTTATATTTATGTTAATTATATCTAATCTAAATAATTAATATTTATATTATATTTATATTAATTATATCTAATCTATATAAAGAATATTTTTATTATTAATATTAATAATAAATAAAAAGAAATAAAGGAGATAAAAGTGAAATAAAAATAAAATTAAAAATAGTAGAAGAAATAAAATGAAAAATAAAATCGAGGGGCTTCATTAAAAAGTAAAATGTGTAAAAAGTGAAAAAGAAATTAAAAAAAGGAAACAGAAAAAGTAAAAAAAAAAAGAAAGAAAGGGAGAATTAAGTGAAAGAAACTGAGGGGAAAAAAGGAAATAGAAAAAGTAAAAAAAGGAAAAAAAGGAAAATTAAATGAAGAAAATTGAGGGGGGAAAAAAAGAAAATAGAAAAAGTTAAAAAAAAAAAAAAAAAGAAAAAAAAAGGAAAATTAAATGAAGAAAACTGAGGAAAAAATTTTTCCATGTGCAAGAGATTCTAGAGCTGTACCAAGAGCTGGTGCTGGGCAGGAAACTTCAAACTAAATTTTCTCTTATTTATAAAAAACAAAAATAAGAATTTTAAAATAAAATCAAAATAAAACAAACAAAGAAAAGAAAAAAGAAAATAATAAATAAATAAAATGAAAATAAAAATAAAAATAAAAATAAATAAAAGAAAATAAATAAAAATTATGTAGAAAGAAAAGAAAAAGGGAAACAAAAAAGAAAAAATAAAACAAAAAAGAAAAGAAATGAAAATGAAATAAAAGAAAATAAAGAGAAATAAAAAGAAATAGAAATAAATAAAAGAAATAAAAATGAAATTAAAATAAAATAAAATAGAAAATAAAAAGAAAAATGAAATAAAAATGAAATAAAAATATAAATAAATAATTAAAATAAATAAAAATAAATTAAATTAAAATTAGAAAGAAAATGAAACAGAAAAAGTAAAATAAAAAGAAAATAAAAAAGAAAATAAAAAGGAAAATATTAATAAAAATAAAAATAAATGAAATAAAATAAGAATAAAATAAAAACAAAGAAAAATGAAATAAAAATATAAATAAATAAAATAAAATAAATAAAAATGAAATTAAAAGAAAATAAAAAGTAGAAGAAAAAAGAAAAGAAAAATAAATAAAAAATAAAAATAAATGAAATAAATTAAAATAAAATTAAAAAAAAAACACCCAAGACCTGGTGGGGAAAAGAAGCTTTAAACCTCAATTTTCCTTTTGGCACTGGCGGGATTCGCTTCCCAAATGGCTCCCAGGTGGAAGGAAAGCAGAGGAGAAGCTCCCCCAGCAATTCTTCCCTGGTGGAGCCCAGAATTCCATCCTTGGAAACCTTTGGGTGGAATCTCCTCTTCCCTCCCTCCTTCCCCCTTCCAGGATTGATCTTCTCACCCACTTTTCCCATTCTGTTCCAGGGTCTCAAAGGATTCCCGGGAGCGAAAGGGGAAAGAGTAAGATCCATCATCTCATCCACCCCGCTGATATTCCCGTTAACACAGCGGGAATAATCCCGGAATTTCCTGAGGGAGGACTGGGAGGGCACCTCGGGCAGCTCCCTGTGCTGGCTGAGGGGACATCCCAAGGTTTTTGGGAAGGAAAGGTGGGATTCTGGGCAGAAAGGGGCCTCTGGAATTCTCTGGGCCATCCCAAGACGTGGAATCCTCGGGAAGAGCTGAGAACCACACCCCAAATGTGAGGGATAGGCCGCTGGGAGAGAGATCCAGACAGCTTTCCCACACGGAATTCCCAGTTTTAAGGCCTGTCTCCACATTCCTGGTCCTCACAGGCTTCCCCCCTGGGGGAAGAGGGGTTGGGATTTGTCCTTCAGACCGAATTCCCACCAGGAAACACCCACCCTTTAGCTGGAATCATCCTCCCCTCGGCCTCCTTCTCCCACATCCCACCCGGAATCCTTGGGAAGAGCCGAGAACTGTGAGGAAAAGGCCTCTGGGAGGGAGATCCAGACAGCTTTCCCACCCAGAATTCCCAGTTTTAAAGCCTGTCTCCATATTCCCAGTCCTCACAGGCTTCCCCCTTCTGCTCTTCCCACACCACCCAGAGCACTTATTCCCACCAGGAATGCGTTCCCCTCCTCATCCTCGTATTCCATGATATTTGAGTGGAAATTTGGGAAAATCTTTCTGATCCAGGATTCCATCCCATCCCAGATGTGGGATAGGCACATCCCTCCATCCTGGAGATGCTGCATCCCACGGGAAGGCCGAATTCCAGCGGCGGATCCACGTCATGGAATTCTTGAGCTCAAAACCCCTTAGGCCTCCGGGTCTTTGTTTGTTGCCGATCCAAGAAATTTTGGCTCCACATGAAGCTTTTTTTTGGGAATTAATAATTTTCCAGAGGGCCCAGAGGAGCTGAATTCCAGCTGGGATAGATTTTAGTGGGAATCAGTGGCCTGGGAAAAACTCACTGCCTTTTTTTTTTCCCCTTTCCCGTTTTTAGGGCGATCGGGGACTTCCGGGACCCAAAGGAGAAAGAGTAAGGACAATCCAGAGGGGGAATTTTTGGGATGGGGTTGGGGGAAAAAAGGTTTTCCAGGGTTTTCCAGGGAATTGTTTAAATGAGTCAGAGATCCTGCAAGGCAGGGCCATAAACGGGGAAAAACTTGGACAATGTTTTCGGGCACAGGGTGGGATTCTTGGGATCGGGGAGTTGGACTGGATTGTCATTCCAGCTCGGGGTATTCCATGATTCCACGATTCTCTGGGATGTTTATACGTGTTTTCCGATGTCTGGAGCTTCAGGAATTTTGTGGGATTTATATTGGAGGAGTTTAGCTCCAAAAAAGATTCCCAGGATGCAAATCCCTTCCTTCGGAGAGGACTTTAAATCCTGCTTTCCATCCATGACGTTATGCCTGGATTAAGATCCCATTGCCAATGGAATCTTCAGGATTTCAGGGCCAGGATTTCCTGTGTGTCCCTCTTGCCCTTTAAATCCTGCTTTCCATCCATGGTATTGTTTGCTATCCCTGCGCCTGGATTAAGATCCCGCTGCCAATGGAATCTTCGGGATTTGAGGTCCAGGACTTCCCGTGTGTCCCTCTTGTCCTTGCTCAGGCATTTGGGAGATGTTTTTCCTTCTGTCCCATTGGAGTTTCCCTTGGAACAACTTCTTTCCCTCCAACAAAAACCTGGATCCATCCCCTCCATGTTGTGTCTGGAATGAGGAGAAGACAACCCACAGATCCCAAACTCCTTCCTGGGAATCTCCACCACTCCAGTCCCACTTTGCTGATCCCATCCCTGCACTGGACAAGATTCCAGGTGATGGGACGCAAATCCATTCCTTAGGAGAGGACTTTAAATCCCATTTTCAATCCATGATGTTTTGCCTGGATTAAGATCCCACTGCCAGTGGAATCTTCGGGATTTGAGGTCCAGGATTTCCCGTGTGTCTCTCTTGTCCTTGCTCAGGCATTTGGGAGATGTTTTTCCTTCTGTCCCATTGGAGTTTCCCTTGGAACAACTTCTTTCCCTCCAACAAAAACCCGGATCCATCCCCTCCATGTTGTGTCTGGAATGAGGAGAAGACAACCCACAGATCCCAAACTCAATTTTTTGGAATCTCCACCCATTCAAACCTCCCTTTATCGATCCCATCCCTGCACTGGACACCCCTCTCCAGGGCTGGAATTGTGCCTGATCCATAAATTTTGACGGGATCCTCCAAAATCCCAACAAAAAGTCATTCCGGAAAACTATTTCCCTGCAGGGGCACAAAAAAAAAAAAAATCCCTCCTGCCAATTAAGGCCGGAAGAAAAATTTCCCTCCCTGATTTCGGGGGGGACGACCCCAAATTTTTTCCCAATCACCCAATTTTCCAGAAGCCCCGAGCGGGTCACAGGAAAATAACAGCCGGAAAATTCGCTGCCGGAATAAAAAGGCTGAACTCATGCCCGGCGGTTTTTTTGTTAGAAAATGAGATTTTAGAGAAAAAAAAAAAAAGCCACCAAAAAACTCAAATGACGACTGTGCCTTTTGAGTCATGAGATGATGAAATGATGAAAGGCCCCGATTTTTTTTATTTTTTTTATTTATTTATTAATTTTTTTCCGGTCTCCGAGGAAGCTGCTTTTGGAAAAAAAAAAGAGGAATTCGCTCTCTCTCCGGGAGACCAATCAATCCTTAATTTTCCTTAACAAAAGATGAGGTGGAATCCGAGATAAAATGGGAACCGGGAGGAGGAGGAGGGATAATTGGGATAATTGGCTCGGGGTTTGTTCCCTTCTCGGCTTTGCTTCTTATCCCGCCTTGATCCAACAGGGAATGTGAATCCCGGGGTTTGTGGCTTAAGCTGCGGGATTTTTATCCTCTCTTTTGTTCCCAAAATTCCTCTTGTGTTTAAAAGAGACCCTCTGGAGCTGGGAAGCGGGAAGGGATATTAAACCCTGGGATATTAAATCGGGATATTAAATTGGGATATTAAACCGGGATATTAAGCTGGGGTATTAAATCGGGATATTAAACCAGGATATTAAACCCTGGGATATTAAATCGGGATATTAAATTGGGATATTAAACAGGGATATTAAGCCAGGATATTAAATCGGGATATTAAACCCTGGGATATTAAAGCCTGAGATATTAAACTGGGATATTAAATCAGGATATTAAATCCTGGGATATTAAACCGGGATATTAAATCGGGATATTAAACTCTGGGATATTAAATTGGGATATTAAACCCTGGGATATTAAAACCTGGGATATTAAATCAAGATATTAAATCAGGTTATTAAACCGGGATATTAAACCCTGGGATATTAAACCAGGATATTAAATTGGGATATTAAACTGGGATATTAAACCCTGAGATATTAAGCCGGGATATTAAATCAGGATATTAAGCTGGGATATTAAATCGGGATATTAAACCCTGGAATATTAAACTCTGATATTAAACCCTAGGATATTAAACCCTGGGATATTAAACCAGGATATTAAACCGGGATATTAAACCCTGGGATATTAAACCCTGGGATATCAAACCAGGATATTAAACCCTGGGATATTAAACCCTGGAATATTATATCGGGATATTAAACTAGGATATTAAAGCCTGGGATATTAAACCAGGATATTAAACCGGGATATTAAACCCTGGGATATTAAACCAGGATATTAAACCAGGATATTAAACCCTGGGATATTAAACTGGGATATTAAACCCTGGGATATTAAATCGGGATATTAAACCCTGGGATATTAATCCAGGATATGAAACCATACCCGGGCTGCTGCGGGGATGAGTTGGATAAACTGCCAAAAAAACCGATTGGATTTTTGGGAATGTCGATGGATGAGAGTCCTGCAGCGAGACAGAACCGCCCTGAGCAGGGATTTGTGTTTGCAGGGCGGGAAGGGAATCCTTTCCAAAGCCTTTCCAGGTGGGATACAGAAGCCCACCAGAAGGTGCTTTGGGTCCTTTTCTCCTCCAAACCAAGGGAGGCGTCACCACTTGGGAGTCACAACCACCGGTTTTCCAGAGCAGAGGAATTTCTGGCACGGGAATGGCCTTTTCCCAGATAGGAAGCCTTTTCCCAAGGCTATTCCCAGCAAGTATTCCCAGCTTCTTCCCCCTCCCAGGAGCAAAATCCATGGGCTTCCCGTGGACTCCCTGTGGTTCTTCCTGGGTGGAATTTTGGGGGATCTGACCCTCCAAAAGCCACCTCTGAGGGTGCCCTCGGTGCCACTGCCCTTCCTGTGACCAGAAATCTGAATTCCAAGGGCAGATCCCTTCCCAATCCTGCCCATTCCCAGCTCCCACCCCCGGGAAGAGAAGGAAACCCCTCACCCTGAGCCCCAAATCCATGGATCCGTCCCACCTCTGACAGCCCCAAATCCATGGTTCTATCCCACCTCTGACAGCCCCAAATCCATGGATCCTTCCCACCTCTGACAGCCCCAAATCCATGGATCTGTCCCACCTCTGACAACCCCAAATCCATGGTTCTATCCCACCTCTGACAGCCCCAAATCCATGGATCTGTCCCACCTCTGACAGCCCCAAATCCATGGATCCTTCCCACCTCTGACAGCCCCAAATCCATGGATCTGTCCCACCCCTGACAACCCCAAATCCATGGATCCTTCCCACCTCAGACAGCCCCAAATCCATGGATCCTTCCCACCTCAGACAGCCCCAAATCCATGGATCTCTCCCACCTTTGACAGCCCCAAATCCATGGATCTGTCCTACCTCTGACAGCCCCAAATCCATGGATCTGTCCTAACCCTGACAACCCCAAATCCATGGATCTGTCCCGCCTCTGACAGCCCCAAATCCATGGATCTGTCCCACCTCTGACAGCCCCAAATCCATGGATCTGTCCCAACCCTGACAACCCCAAATCCGTGGATCTGTCCCACCTCAGACAGCCCCAAATCCATGGATCTCTCTCACCTCTGACAGCCCCAAATCCATGGATCTCTCCCACCTCTGACAGCCCCAAATCCATGGATCTGTCCCACTTCTGACAGCCCTAAATCCATGGATCCATCCCACCTCTGACAACCCCAAATCCATGGATTTGTCCCACCCCTGATAGCCCCAAATCCATGGATCTGTCCCAACCCTGACAGCCACAAATCCATGGATCTGTCCCACCTCTGACAGCCCCAAATCCATGGATCTGTCCCAACCCTGACAGCCCCAAATCCATGGATCTGTCCCAACCCTGACAGCCCCAAATCCATGGATCTGTCCCACCTCTGACAGCCCCAAATCCATGGATCTCTCCCACCCCTGACAGCCCCAAATCCGTAGATCTGTCCCACCTCTGACAGCCCCAAATCCATGGATCTGTCCCAACCCTGACAACCCCAAATCCATGGATCTGTCCCACCTCTGACAGCCCCAAATCCACGGATCTCTCTTACCTCTGACAACCCCAAATCCATGGATCCGTCCCACCTCTGACAGCCCCAAATCCATGGATCTGTCCCACCTCTGACAGCCCCAAATCCATGGATCTGTCCCACCTCTGACAGCCCCAAATCCATGGATCTGTCCCACCTCTGACAGCCCCAAATCCATGGATCTGTCCCACCTCTGACAGCCCCAAATCCATGGATCTGTCCCACCTCTGACAGCCCCAAATCCATGGATCTGTCCCTTTGACAGCCCCAAATCAGGAGCTGACTCCGTGCTCGGCTCCATTTCCACCCCTGGCAACCAGACTGGGACCATCCCAGCGGATCCCAAACATTTTTCGGGATAACCGGTCTCCGTCAGACCCTCGGGACTCACGGTTTTCCATGCACATTCCTCATCCATCTTTCAGTTCAGGATGATTAATCCCAACAATTCACATTTTGGGGCACTCATGCCTTCCCTGGCGTGTGGATGAGTTTGGGAAACACTTTTATTTGTGTGGGAATTCCCACTTATTCCCTTCCTTTCACCCATCATTCCGAGGGCATTCCCACCCTCGTGTCCATCTCTCTCCGTGTCTCCTTTTTCCAGGGGGACACCACGACTATTTTTGGACCCCAGGGCTACAAAGGCAACAAAGGAGATCCCGTAAGTTTGTCTCTGGTGGATTTTGGAAGTTGTTCCTTCCCTGTGCTTGGATCCGGCGGGATCCTCCCAGGATCGATGAGCCCATCCCAGAATTCCCATCTTGCCTTCCAGGGGGAACAGGGACTGCCGGGATTTGATGGAGACAAAGGAGAGAAGGGAGAGGATGGACCTGTGGGAGACAAGGTAGGAACCTCCTGGGGGGACTCAGACAGGGGAAGGTCTCTGGGGAGATTCCCTGGATCCCTGGAAGTGTCCCTGGATCCCTTGGAGCAACCTGGGATAATGGGAGGTGTCCCTACCCTTGGAAGAGGGTGAGGCTGGATGATCCTTAAGGTCCTTCCCACCCCAAACCATCCTGTGATCCCATAATTTCCCCACTGGAAAACCCAATGGGAGGACAAACTCCCCCAGTTCCATCCTGGAAAGGGAGAGGAGGGAGCTGGGTTGGGATTTGGGAATGTGACCCACGCCCCCTGTCCTAAATCTGATCCCACAAACAGTCTCTTTGGGCACCTTCCTGCAGGGAAGGATCCCTCTGGGATAGGAGGGAGCCAGGCTGGGATTTGGGAATGTGATCCACACCCCCTTTCACAAATCTGGTCCCACAAACAGTCTCTTTGGGGCCCATTCCTGCAGGGCAGGATCCCTCTGGGATAAGGAACCATCCAATTCCTGCCTCTCCCTCTCCCTGCTGGAGCTGCTCCTTCAATCCCTGCATCATTTGGGAATTCCTGGTTGGCTCCTCTGCCAGGAGAAACTCCTCCAGTTCCCTCCTGGAAAGGGAGAGGAGGGAGCCGGGCTGGGATTTGGGAATGTGATCCACACCCCCTTTCCCAAATCTGATCCCAAATGGTGTCTTTGGGGCCCATTCCTACAGGGCAGGATCCCTCTGGGATAAGGAACCATCCAATTCCTGCCTCTCCCTGCTGGAGCTGCTCCTTCAATCCCTGCAGCCTTTGGGAATTCCTGGTTGGCTCCTCTGTTCCCGTTTTTCCCTCTTCCCTCTCCCAGAGCTCCCTGGGGAGGTCTCAACTCCCACCTTTTCCCCTTCTGGAAACCCTCCCGCTCCCAGCTGAGTCCCAAATGGAATTTCCATGGGATTATCCCGCCCATTCCCATCTCCTGGTGATGGATTTTGCCTCAAAATCCCACCCCAAGGGCTGGGAATCTGCTGCTGGATCAGCCTGGAGCTGGGAATAATCAGCTGGAGAAATCTGAGCGACTCCAAGAGCAGCTGGATGGACATCCCATTTTCAGTATTCCTAGAAATAACAGGGTTATTTAGCTGTTATTTAAATGAAAAATAATACAAAATAAAAAATAATATATATTTAAAAATAATATATAAAATAACACATAAAAAGCTCCTAAAGTAGGAAGACTCTTGGCCAAATATCTGAGTTTTTGCTGTGGAGGAAACCCTTGGAGATGCTCCCATGGGGTGGGTTTTAACTCAGATAAAAACCCATTTATGATTTCTGTCAGTTAAATAAAAATAATATGTAATAAAAAATAATATATATTATAAAATGGCACGTAAAATAGCACATAAAAATTCCAAGGGGATTTAACAGGTGGATTTAAATTTTAGGGAGTCAAAGGAGAAGCTGGAGCCAAGGGAGTGATGGGGATTTTCGGAGCCAGAGGCCCCGTGGGGCAGAAGGTGAGTGCAGAGAACACAAATATCCAGGTGTGGCCTGGCAGAATTGGGGTGTAAAAGCACAGAAAATGGTGAAATCATGTAAAATTGGTGTGTGAAATCACTCAAAAACTGGTGTGTAAAATCACACAAAGCTGGGGTGTAAATCACAAAAAAATGGTGTGTAAATGACACAAAATTGGTGTGCAAAATCGCAAAAAAATGGTGTGTAAATCACACAAAATTGGGGTGTAAATCACACAGAATTGATGTGGAAAATCACACAAAACTGGAGTGTAAATCACACAGAATTGATGTGTAAATCGCACAAAATGGATGAGTCAAATCACACAAAATTGGTGTGTAAAATCACACAAAATTGATGTGTGAAATCACACAAAATTGATGTGTGAAATCACACGAAAGTGAGGTGAAAAATCACACAAAATTGGTGTGTAAATCACCCAAAAATGAGGTGAAAAAATCACACAAAATTGGTGTGTAAATCACACAAAAATGAGGTGTAAAATCACATAAAATTGATGTGTGAAATCACACAAAACTGATGTGTAAAATCACAAAAAACTGGTGTGCAAATCACAAAAAAAATGGTGTGGAAGTCACACAAAATTGGTGTGTAAATCACATGAAACTGATGTGTAAAATCACACAGAACTGATGAGTAAAATCACACAAAGCTGGGGTGTAAATCACAAAAAAATGGTGTGTAAATCACACAAAAGTGAGGTGTAAAATCAGACAAAGCTGGTGTGTAAATCACACAAAACTGGTGTCTAAATCACAAAAAAATGGTGTGTAAATCACAAAAAATTGAAGTGTAAAATCACAAAAAATTGATGTGTGAATCACACAAAATTGGTGTGTAAAATCACAAAAAACTGGTGTGTAAATCACACAAAATTGGTGTGTAAATCACACAAAATTAGTGTGTAAAATCATTCAAAATTCGTTTGTAAAATCGCCCAAAACTGATTGTAAATTACTCAAGAACTGATATTTGAAATCACACAAAATTGATGTGTAAAATCAGACAAAATCAATGTGTAGAATCACACAAAATCAGGGTGTAAATCACCCATAATTTGTGTGTAAAATCACCCAAATTTGATTGTAAATTCCTCAAGAACTGATATTTAAAATCACACAAAATCGATGTGTAAAATCACACAAAGCTGGGGTGTAAATCACACAAAAGTGAGGTGTAAAATCAGACAAAGCTGGTGTGTAAATCACACAAAATTCATATGTAAATCACAAAAAATTGATCTGTGAAATCACACAAAATTGGTGTGTAAATCACAAAAAAATGGTGTGTAAATCACAAAAAAATGGTGTGTAAATCACACAAAATCAGTGTGTAAATCACACAAAATTTGTGTGTAAAATCACACAAAACTGATGTGTAAAATCACACAAAATTGGTATATAAATCACAAAAAATGGTGTGTAAATCACACAAAATCAGTGTGTAAATCACACAAAATCAGTGTGTAAATCACACAAAATTGGTGTGTAAAATTCCACAGAACTGATTGTAAATTACTCAAGAACTGATATTTAAAATCACACAAAATTGGTGTGTAAATCACAAAAAAATATTCCATTATTTTAGATCCCCTCATCCCAAAATATTCCATGATTTTAGATCACCTCAGCTCCAAATATTCCCTAATTATAGATTTCATCATCTCCAAATATTCCATTATTTGAGATTATCTCATCTCCAAATATTCCCTGATTTTTAGATCACCTCATCTCCAAATATTCCCTGATTTTTAGATCACCTCATCTCCAAATATTCCCTGATTTTAGATTTTCATCTCCAAATATTCCCTGATTTTGTATTTTCTCATCCCAAAATATTCCCAGATTTTAGATCCCCTCATCTCCAAATATTCCCTGATTTTAAATTCTCTCATCCCAAAATATTCCCTGATTTTAGATCAACTCATCCCAAAATATTCCCTGATTTTAGATCACCCCATCCACAAATATTCCCTAATTTTGGATTCCCTCCTCTCCAAATATTCCCTGATTCGAGATCCCCTCATCCCAAAATATTCCCTGATTTTTGATCACCTCATCTCCAAATATTCCCTGATTTTAGATCCTCTCATCTCCAAATATTCCCTGATTTTAGATTCCATAATCTCCAAATATTCCCTGATTTTAGAATAACTCATCTCCAAATATTCCCTGATTTTAGATCACCTCATTCCAAAATATTCCCTGAATTTAGATTCCCTCATCTCCAAATATTCCCTGATTTTAGATTTCATCATCTACAAAATTCCCTGATTTGAGATCACCTCATTCCAAAATATTCCCTGATTTTAGATCTTCTCCTCTCCAGATATTCCCAGATTTTCCATTACTCATTCCAAAATATTCCCTGATTTTAGATCCCCTCCTCTCCAAATATTCCCTGATTTTAGATCACCTCATCCCAAAATATTGCCTGATTTTAGATTGTTTCATCTCCAAATATTCCCTGATTTTAGATCACCTCATCCCAACATATTCCCTGATTTTATGTCCTCTCATCTCCATATATTCCCTGATTTTAGATCCCCTCCTCTCCAAATATCTCCCAAAAATATTCCCTAAAATCTCCTCGTCCCCTCTTCCCGCGCTCCTCCCTATTCCCAGAGGGATCTCAGCTCTTTTCCAGGATAACCCATTCCCTGTTTTCCTTGCAGGGAGAGCCGGGAGAGCCGAGTTTGCCGGGCCCTGCCGTGAGTCGGAACGTTTTCCTTCGGAATTCTTGGGGTTGGAGCTGGGATCGGACCTCTGGTTGTCCCCCCCTCGGGATGAGGGGGTGGGATGAGGGAACGGGGATCCCAAAAAAATCCCATGGTCAAAGAGGTTTTGCTGGAAAAAAAACCAGCTCTGGGAATGTTTTCCTAGAATCACAGAATTAACCGGGTTGGAAAAGAAATCCCAGAGATCATCGGATCCAACTCTTGATCCAATGGGTTGTTGAAGGAATTCCTGGCTGGGAGGGTGGGAAGGGGCTGGAATGGAATTCCCAAAAAAGCTGTGGCTGCCTCTGGGTCCCTGGAAGTGTCCAAGGCCGGGTTGGAGCAACCTGGGATAGTGGGAGGTGTTGGGATTGGAACTGGAGGTTTTTAAGGTCCCTTCCCACCCTGACAATCCTGGGATTCCATGATTCTGGATTCCCTCTGCTCTGGAGCCAGGCTGGGAGAGCTGGGAATGTTCCCCTGGAGAAGGGAAGGCTCCAGGGAGACCTTGGAGTCCATTCCAGGGCCTAAAGTTGCTCCAGGAGAGCTGGAGAGGGATTTGGGACAAGGGATGGAGGGACAGGACACAGGGAATGGCTTCCCAGTGCCAGAGGGCAGGAATAGGTGGGATATTGGGAAGGAATTCCTGACTGGGAGGGTGGGGAGGGGCTGGAATGGATTTCCCAGAGAAGCTGTGGCTGCCCCTGGATCCCTGGAAGTGTCCAAGGCTGTGTTGGAGCAACCTGGGATAGTGGGAGGTGTCCCTGGGGTTGGAAGTGGATGATCCTTAAGGTCCCTTCCAACCCAAACCATTCCACGATTCCCTAATTTTGCACTAAGGAACGCAGGATCCATACATTTGTTTCTTATTTTTAATATCTTTGAGGGTTTGTTTATCCCGGGAAAATTTTATATATCCTTAAGAAATTGGATTATGGGTTGTTTATCCCAGGAAAAATTTATATATCCTTAAGAAACTGAACTATGGGATTTTAATCCCAGGAGAAATTTTATATATCCTTAAGAAATTGGACTGTGGGTTGTTTATCCCAGGAAAATTTATATATCCTTTAAGAAACTGGATTATGGGTTGTTTATCCCCGGAGAAATTTTATATATCCTTAAGAAACTGGACTGTGGGATTTTTATCCCATGAAAATTTTATATATCCTTAAGAAATTGGATTATGGGTTGTTGATCCTGGGAAAAATTTATATATCCTTAAGAAATTGGATTATGGGTTGTTTATCCCAGGAAAAATTTATATATCCTTAAAAATTGGATTATGGGTGGTTTCTCCTGGGAAGGGAAGGGATAAAAACCCGGGAAAGGGATAAAAACCTAGCTGAAATTCTGAGGTGGACATTCCCAACTTCTCCCTTTCCATTATCCCAGCAAACATGGAGCATGGAAGCCCAGGAGGTGGGAGAATTTCTGGGAAAAGGGGTTGGGAATTGCTGCAACTAAAAACCCAGGGAAAGAGATAAAAACCCTGGAAAGGGATAAAAACCCAGCTGAAATTCCAAGGTGGACATTCCCAGCTCCTCCCTTTCCATTATCCCATCAAACATGGAGCATGGAAGTCGGAGAATTGGGAAAGCTTCCGGGAAAGGGGGTTGGGAATTCCCGCACTCTAAAAACCCAGGGAAAGGGATAAAAACCCTGGAAAGGGACAAAAATCCAGCTGAAATTCTGAGGTGGACATTCCCAGCTCCTCCATTTTCATTATCCCATCAAACATGGAACATGGAAGCCCGGGAGGTGGAAAAGCTTCGGGAAAGAGGGTTGGGAATTCCTGCACCTAAAATCCCAGGGAAGGGAGAAAAACCCAGCTGAAATTCCGAGGTGGACATTCCCAGCTTCTCCCTTTCCATTATCCCATCAAACATGGAGCCTGGAAGTCCGGGAGGTGGGAAACTTCCAGGAAAGGGGGTTGGGAATTCCTGCACCTAAAAACCCAGGGAAAGGGATAAAAACCCAGGGAAAGGGATAAAAACACGGGAAAGGGATAAAAACCCAGCTGAAATTCCAAGGTGGATATTCCAAGCTCTTCCATTTTCATCATCCCATCAAACATGGATCATGGAAGCCTGGGAGATGGGAAAGCTTCCAGGAAAAGGGATTGGGAATTCCTGCACCTAAAAATCCAGGGAAAGGGATAAAAACCCAGGAAAAGGGGTAAAAATCAGGGAAAGGGATAAAAACCCAGCTGAATTTCCAAGGTGGATATTCCAAGTTCTTCCATTTTCATCATCCCACCAAACATGGATCATGGAAGCCCGGGATGTGGGAAAGCTTCCGGAAAAGTGGGTTGGGAATTCCTACACCTAAAAATCCAGGGAAAGGGATAAAAACCCTGGAAAGGGGCAAAAATCCAACTGAAATTCCGAGGTGGACATTCCCAGCTCCTCCCTTTGCATTATCCCATCCAACATGGAGCATGGAAGTCTGGAAGGTGGAAAAGCTTCCAGGAAAAGGGGTTGGGAATTGCTGCTCCTAAAAACCCAGGGAAAGGGATAAAAACCCTGAAAAGGGACAAAAATCCAACTGAAATTCTGAGGTGGACATTCCCAGCTCCTCCCTTTCCATTATCCCATCAAACATGGAGCATGGAAACCCGGGAGGTGGGAAACCTTCCAGGAAAAGGGGTTGGGAATTGCTGCTCCTAAAAATCCAGGGAAAGGGATAAAAACCCAGGAAAAGGGGTAAAAATCAGGGAAAGGGATAAAAACCCAGCTGGAATTCCGAGGTGGACATTCCCAACTTCTCCCTTTCCATTATCCCATCAAACACGGAGCATGGAAGTCCGGGAGGTGGGAAACTTCCGGGAAAGGGGGTTGGGAATTCCTGCACCTAAAAACCCAGGGAAAGGGATAAAAACCCAGGGAAAGGGATAAAAACACGGGAAAGGGATAAAAACCCAGCTGAAATTCCAAGGTGGATATTCCAAGCTCTTCCATTTTCATCATCCCATCAAACATGGATCATGGAAGCCTGGGAGATGGGAAAGCTTCCAGGAAAAGGGATTGGGAATTCCTGCACCTAAAAATCCAGGGAAAGGGATAAAAACCCAGGAAAAGGGGTAAAAATCAGGGA
This sequence comes from Chiroxiphia lanceolata, assembly GCF_009829145.1. Classification (NCBI taxonomy): domain Eukaryota; kingdom Metazoa; phylum Chordata; class Aves; order Passeriformes; family Pipridae; genus Chiroxiphia; species Chiroxiphia lanceolata. Next base: position 1,597,651 of record NC_045641.1, on the reverse strand, counting down.
AAGGGATAAAAACCCAGCTGACATTCCAAGGTGAACATTCCCAGCTCCTCCATTTCCATTATCCCATCAAACATGGAGCGTGGAAGTCTGGGAGGTGGAAAAGCTTCAGGAAAGAGGGTTGGGAATTCCTGCACCTAAAAACCCAGGGAAAGGGATAAAAACCCAGCTGGAATTCCAAGGTGGACATTCCCAGCTCCTCCCTTTCCATTATCCCAGCAAACATGGAGCATGGAAGTCCGGGAGGTGGGAAACTTCCGGGAAAAGGGGTGGGAATTCCCGCACCTTTTGATGTTTGGCTTGGATCCTTTTGGGACGTACCCTTTTCCAGCTAATTCCCGGTTTCCTCATCCGCCTGGAGCCGCTGAGCCCGAGGCTCGTGCCTGGCTCCAGCCCAAAAATCCGCTGGAATTCGGGCCTGGAAGCGTCTGGAGCCGCTCCAAGATGGTTTTTTGTGTCGTCACGGGAGCGGTGACTCAGCCCCGGGCCCTGGGGTTGGGTGAAGCTGCTCCAGCAGCACTTGAATGACCAAAAGATCCTTTTCCAACCACTCAAATTCCCTGGAAACTGCTTTTTATCCCAGCTTTTATTGGCCTGGAAGGAGCCAGAGTGGAAATCTGAGGGGAGAAATTGCCATTTCCATTCGGCTCCTTCCCCTTTTTTAAACTGCTCAACATTTTTCCTCCGCCTTTTCTCTCTCTTTTTTTTTTAATTATTTTTTAACTATTCTTTTTAATTTTATAATTATTATCTTTTTAATTATTATTTTTATTTTTAATTATTATTTTCATTTTTTAATTATTATTTTTATTTTTTATTATTATTGTTATTTAATTATAATTATATTTTAATTATGATTTTTACTCTGTAATTATTATTTTTACTTTGTAATTATTATTTTTACTTTTTATTTACTATTTTTAGTTTTTAATTATTATTATTTTAATTATTATTTTTATTTTAAATTATTATTTTTATTTTTAATTACTATTTTTACTTCTTAATTATTATTTCTACTTTGTAATTATTATTTTTACTTTTTATTTACTATTTTTACTTTTTACTTATTATTGTTTTTAACTATTATTTTTATTTTAAATTATTATTTTTATTTTTAATTACTATTTTCACTTCTTAATTATTATTTTTACTTTTTAATTATTATTATTTTTAACTATTATTTTTATTTTAAATTATTATTTTTATTTTTACTTGCTATTTTTACTTCTTAATTATTATTTTTACTTTTAATTCTTATTTTCATTTTTTAATTATTATTTTTAATTTTATTTTTATTTTTGCTTTTTAATTATTATTTTTATTTTTAATTTTTGTTTTCATTTTTTCATTATTATTTTTACTTTTTAATTCTTATTTTCATTTTTTAATTATTATTTTTACTTTTTAATTATTATTTTAAATTTTTATTTTTATTTCTTCATTAATATTTTTACTTTTTAATTATTTTTATTATTTTTAATTATAATTTTTACTTTTTATTTCTTATTTTTACTTTTTAATTCTTATTTTCATTTTTTCATTAGTATTTTTACTTTCTTTTTCATTTTTATTTTTATTTTTCATTTTTTTTACTTTTTAATTTTTATTTTTATTTTTTCATTAGTATTTTTACTTTTTAATTCTTATTATTATTTTTAATTCTTATTTTTACTTTTTAATTCTTATTTTCATTTTTTAATTATTATTTTTATTTTTAATTTTTATTTTTATTTCTTCATTAGTATTTTTACTTTTTAATTATTTTTATTATTTTTAATTCTTATTTTTACTTTTAATTTCTTATTTTTACTTTTTAATTTTATTTTCATTTTTTCATTATTATTTTTACTTTTTAATTATTATTTTTATTTTTAATTTTTATTTTCATTTTTTCATTAGTATTTTTACTTTTTACTTTTTATTTTTACTTTTTCATTAGTATTTTTACTTTTTAATTATTATTATTATGTTTAATTCTTATTTTTACTTTTTAATTCTTATTTTCATTCTTTAATTCTTATTTTTATTTTTAATTTTTATTTTTATTTTTTCATTAGTATTTTTACTTTTTAATTATTGTTATTAGTTTTAATTATAATTTTTACTTTTTAATTATTATTTTTATTTTTAATTTTTATTTTTTCTTTTTTTTAACTTTTTAATTCTTATTTTTATTTTTTCATCATTATTTTTACTTTTTAATTCTTATTTTCATTTATAATTATTATTTTTACTTTTAAATTATTATTTTTATTTTTAAATTATTATTATTAATTTTTTTTTTATTTTTAAGTTTTTCCCTCCTTTCCCATCTTTCCCTTGGAAATCATCCCGTGCTTGTCCCGCTCCCCTCCCCCCGGAGCAGGGACAGTCCCTGTGTCCCCTGGGGACACAAAGATCCTTTTCCAACCGGTCAAATTCCCTGGAAACTGCTTTTCCCGGCTTTTATTGGCCTGGAAGGAGCCAGAATGGAAAATTGAGAGGAGAAATTTCCATTTCCATTCGGCTCCTTCCCCTTTGCAAAGGGCTCGACATTTTTCCTCTGCCTTCTCTTTCTCTTTTTCTTAATTATTATTTTTATTATTTAGTTATTATTTTTTAATTATTATTTTTAATTATTATTTTTACTTTTTAATTATTATGTCTATTTTTAATTATTATGTTTATTTTTAATTATTAGTTTTAGTTTTTAATTATTATTTTTACTTTAAATTATTATTTTTATTTTTAATTATTATTTCTATTTTTAATTATTATTTTTTTTTTAATTATTCTTTTCAGTTTTTATTTATTATCTTTACTATTTAATAATTATTTTTATTTTTAATTATTATTTTTATTCTTAATTATTATTTTTATTTTTAATTATTTTTATTTTTCATTATTATTTTTACTTTTTAACCATTATTTTACTTTTTAATTATTATTTTTATTTTTAATTATTATTTTTATTTTTATTATTTTCATTTTTAATTATTATTATTATTTTTTTATTATTATTTTCCGTTTTTATTTATTATTTTTACTATTTAATCATTATTTTTATTTTTAACTATTATTTTTATTCTTTATTATTTTCATTTTTAATTATTTTTATTTTTTCATTATTATTTTTACTTTTTAATTATTATTTTTATTTTTAATTATTATTTCTATTCTTTATTATTATTTTTATTTTTCATTATTATTTTTATTTTTTCATTATTATTTTTACTTTTTAATCATTATTTTTATTTTTCAGTATTATTTCTATTCTTTATTATTTTTATATTTAATTATTTTCTTTTTTAATTATTAGTTTTGTTTTTAATTATTATTTTTCTTTTTTATTGTTGTTTTTATTTTTCATTATTATTTTTATTTTTAATTATTATTTTTATTCTTAATTAATTTTTTATTATTATTTTTATTTTTCATTATTATTTTTATTCTTTATTATTTTTATTTTTAATTATTTTTTAATTATTATTTTCATTTTTCATTAGTATTTTTGTTTTTAATTATTATTTTTCTTTTTTCATTGTTATTTTTACTTTTCATTATTATTTTTACTTTTTCATTATTTTTTTCTTTTTCATTATTATTTTTATTTTTTCCTTATTATTATTATTTCATCATAATTTTTACTTTTTAATTATTATTTTCATTTTTAATTTTTATTTTTAATTATTGTTATTAAATTCTTTTATTATTTTTTTGTTTCTTCTCTTTTTCCAACTTTTCCTTGCCCTTGGAAAACCTCCCCAACTTTCGGCCTCTCAGTTGAGCTCAAACTCTTCCTAAAACCACCTGGAATTTTTTCCAGAATGAGGAGAACTGAGAATCCCCTCGGGATGGAAAAGGAGGGGAAAAAAATAATAAAAATAAGAGAAAAAAAGAAAAATTATATGAAAAAATAAAAATATTAATTAAAATTAAAAAATAATAATTAAAAATAAAAATTATAATTTAAAATAATAATAAAAAAGTAAAAATAATTTAAGAAGTAAAAATAAAAATTAAAAAGAAAAATAATAATTAAAAATAAAAATAAGAATTAAAAACTGAAAATAAGAATTAAAAAATGAAAATAAGAATTAAAAAGTAAAAATAAGAATTAAAAAGTAAAAATAATGATTAAAAATAAAAATCATAATTAAAAAGAAAAATAGTAATTAAAAAGTAAAAATAATAATTAAAAATAAAAATAATAATTAAAAATGAAAATAAGAATTAAAAATAAAAATAATAATTAAAAAGTAGATATAATAATTAAAATAAAAAGAATAATAAAAATAAAAATAAGAATTAAAAATAAAAATTAAAAGTAATCATTAAAAATTAAAAATTGTAATTAAAAATAAGAATTAAATATAAAAATAAGAATTAAAAATAAAAATAAGAATTAAAAATAAAAAATAATAAGAATTAAAAATAAAAATAATAATAATAAAAATAATAATAGAAATAATAATTAAAAATAAAAATAATAATTAAAAATAATAATTTAAAAAAAAAGAGAGAGAAGGAAAAGGAAAAATGTTGAGCCCTTTGCAAAGGGGAAGGAGCTGAAAGGGAATGGCAATTTCTCCCCTCAGATTTCCACTCTGACTCCTTCCAGGTAAAAAAAGCTGGGAAAAAAAAGCACTTTAAAGGGAATTTGACTGGTTGGAAAAGGATCTTTTGGTCATTCAAGTGCTGCTGGAGCAGCTTCACCCAGCCCCAGGCAGGGGGATGAGAGTAGGGGGGGCAAAAAACCAGGAAAACGAGGGAAACTCATCCCAGAAAACCTTAAAACCCTCGAATTTTTGTCAGGATCTTTCAGGATCAGCCTCCGGAGGAGCTTTTCTTTTAACCCATCCCCTTGGGAAAATCCCTTGGCCAGATGGTCCCTGCCGGGATATCTCGGAAAACTCCGGGCACTTGTGAGATTCCGAGGAAACTCCGGGCCTGGTTGGGTTTTAACCACCCCACCAACTGGTTTATTACCCTCCAAACGAGCACTGTATCCCAGCAAACACAGAATATTCCCGTTATCCCTGAATTTTATGGCCCCTTTTACGGAATATTCCCATTATCCCCGAATTTTATGGCCCCTTTTTTACGGCCCCAGCTGGAACTTCCCCCGTCAACCGTGTCAACAACCGGGGAATAATTCCCAGGATCGTGTCGACAACCAGGGAATAATTCCCAGGAGACAACATTTGTTGCCTGAGGGGCCAGGTGGATTTTTTTCCCCTGATCCAAACGAGCCCCGGTTTGGCTCCCAAAAATCCGCTTTTTCCTGGGAAAAACATAAAACATGTTGAATTTTTTCCGTCCGGGATTGAAAATTCGGCCTGTGAGGGACCCTGGGCTGGTTTTTTTTTTGTCCCCAGGAACGGTTTGAACTGTTCATCTCTGCTGGAAGGGAGGGTTTAAATATATTTTCTTGTAATAAATGTGTTTCCTCTCCACGTCCGACGGCAAATTAGTGCCGGGGAGAGAATGTCACTCGTCCCTCTGATCCGCTTTAAGCAGCCAGATTCCTTCTCCTCTGGGCACTCAGTGCTTCCAGTGGGGATAAATCCCATTTTCTCACATCCAGGGGGTAAAATAATGCCAGGAAAATCGGCCAGACCTTGCAAAAAAAATCTCTATATCTTGAATTTCTTGTGGTTTTAATTTGACCCCAAATTAAAGGGGGAAAAGTCCCGGGGCAGGACGTGGCTCTGGGTCCCCTCTGAGCTCCAGAAGCTCCAAAGTGGGGCAAAAAAAAAAAGGTGTGAAGCTGCAAATGCAGAGCCCAGGATTGGGTTTGATCCCCTTAAATCACTCCAAGTGTGATTTAAGAATATCCTTGTTCCCTTTTCCAAGCACAGCCGTCGGCACCGGAATTTTCTTGGCCCGGGGCGACTCTTCAGCTGCCACTTCCCTCTGTTTCCTTGAGCTGGAATTAGAAATATAATATGGTTCTATTAGAAATATAAGATGGTTATGTTAGAAATATAATATGGTTCTATTAGAAATATAAGATGGTTATGTTAGAAATATAATATGGTTCTATTAGAAATATAATATGATTCTATTAGAAATATGGTTCTATTAGAAATGTGGTTCTATTAGATATATAATCTGGTTTTATTAGAAATATAATCTGGTTCTATTAGAGATATAATGTGGTTCTATTAGAGATATAATATGGTTCTACTAGAAATATAATATGGTCCTATCAGAAATATAATATGGTTCTATTAGAAATATAATCTGGTTCTATTAGAAATACAATATGGTTCTATTAGAAGTATAATATGGTTCTGTTAGAAATATAATATGGTTATATTAGAAATATAATCTGGTTTTATTAGAAATATAACCTGGTTCTATTAGATATATAATAGGGTTATATTAGAAATATATTATGGTTCTATTTGATATATAATAGGGTTCTATCAGAAATATAGTATGGTTTTATTAGAAATATAATATGGTACTGTTAGAAATATAATCTGGTTCTACTAGAAATATAAGATGGTTTTATTAGAAGTATAACTGGTTCTATTAGAAATATAAGATGGTTTTATTAGAACTATAATATGGTTATATTAGGAATATAATCTGGTTCTACTAGAAATATAATCTGGTTCTATTAGAAATATAATATGGTTATTATTAGAAATATAATCTGGTTCTATTAGATATATAATCTGGTTCTATTAGATATATAATCTGATTCTATTAGAAATACAATATGGTTCTATTAGATATATAATCTGGTCCTATTAGAAATATAATCTGGTTATATTAAAAATATAATCTGGTTATAACCAACTCCCAGGTTTTATTTGCCAGGAATTTGTGCTCAATCCCACCCTCGGGCCTCAGGGAGCGAAATTCTGGACTCCTGGGATCTCATCGTCGAATTTCCACCCTGATGATTGTTCCCAACCACTAAAATCCCTGGGGTTTTTCCCACTTTTTTTTGCAGGGGGCAGCGGGTCTCGATGGGAAGAATGGGAACAAGGGATCCAAAGGGGACAGAGGATTCCAGGGGCAGAAGGGGAAGCCGGTGAGTGGCGGGAAAAGTCATGGATCGTTCTGTGGGAAGAGATTCCATACCCATATTCCTTTCTCTTTCCACACCCTATTCCTCATTCCCACACTTCATTCCTGGACTCAGGTGAGTGTTTCCCAAAGAGAAATCACTCCTTAACCTCTTGGAGAAACCTCCAATGCCCTTCTTGGCCTGATTTTTGGGAGGATCCCAAAAGGGGGAAGGGGCAGGGAAAGACCTTGGATCGTTCTGTGGGAAGACATTCCATGCCCATATTCCTTTCTCTTCCCACGCCCTATTCCTCATTCCCACACCTCATTCCTGGACTCAGGTGAGTCTTTCCCAATGAGAAGCCACTCCTTAACCTCTCGGAGAAGCCTCCAATGCCCTTCTTGGCCTGATTTTTAGGAGGATCCCAAAAGGGGGAAGGGGCAGAAGGGGACGCCGGTGAGTGGCGGGAAAAGTCATGGATCGTTTTGTGGGAAGAGATTCCATGCCCATATTCCTTTCTCTTCCCACACCCTATTCCTCATTCCCACACCCTATTCCTCATTCCCACACCTCATTCCTGGACTCAGGTGAGTCTTTCCCAAAGAGAAATCACTCCTTAACCTCCCAGAGAAACTTCCAATGCCCTTCTTGGCCCAATTTTTAGGAGGATCCTAAAAGGGGGAAGGGGCAGGAAAAGGCCTTGGATCGTTCTGTGGGAAGAGATTCCATGCCCATATTCCTTTCTCTTCCCATGCCCTATTCCTCATTCCTGGACTCAGGTGAGTCTTTCCCAAAGAGAAATCACTCCTTAACCTCCCGGAGAAGCTTCCAATGCCCTTCTTGGCCTGATTTTTAGGAGGATCCTAAAAGGGGGAAGGGACAGGGAAAGGCCTTGGATCGTTCTGTGGGAAGAGATTCCATGCCCATATTCCTTTCTCTTCCCATACCCTATCCCTCATTCCCACACCTCATTCCTGGACTCAGGTGAGTTTTTCCCAAAGAGAAATCACTCCTTAACCTCCCGGAGAAGCCTCTAATTCCCTTCTTGGTCTGATTTTTGGGAGGATCCTAAAAGAGGGAAGGGGTAGGGAAAGGCCTTGGATCGTTCTGTGGGAAGAGATTCCATGCCCATATTCCTTTCTCTTCCCATACCCTATCCCTCATTCCCACACCTCATTCCTGGACTCAGGTGAGTTTTTCCCAAAGAGAAATCACTCCTTAACCTCTTGGAGAAGCCTCCAATGCCCTTCTTGGCCTGATTTTTAGGAGGATCCTTCTCCGACTCCCGGCAGATGCTCTTTCCGTGTCTCCAGATTTCCAAGTTATCCCATCTTTTCCAGCCTGAGTTTTCCTTGCTTTCTTGCCAAGGCCCAAATTTCAAATTCCTTCCCTGTTCAACGTTGAGCTGCCCTGGTGGCAGGGAAGGAAGGAATCATTCCCTATAAAGCCCTCATGGATCTCGTTTTCCCGGGAATGAGCCGCTTGTTTCTTGCCTCCCTCGATCCCAAATAATTTCCTGTTCGTGGATGGGAGGCTTTGACCCATAATTACTAAAAAAAAAAACCCCAAACCAAGACAAACAAAAAAACCCCAAACCAAAACAACAAAAAAATCCCCCCCCCAAAAAAAAACAAAACAAAAAGAAAAAAAAAGAAAAAAAAAAGAAGCCCAAAAAATCACAAAAAAAAACAAAAAGAAAAAAAACAAAACAAAACAAAAATAAAAAAAAAAAAACAAAACAAACAAACAAAAAAAAACAAAACAAAACAACCAAAAGAAACCCCCCAAAAAACCCCAAAAAATTTAAAAAAAAAAAAAATCAAAAAAAAGGCAAAACAAAAAAAAAATGCGTCTTCAGGGTGACGCTTCCTGGGAATTTTCTGGAGACAAACCGAATTCCTGGAGGTTTTCCCGTTTGGTTTTTCCAAACTTTTCCCATCCTGTCCCGCTTCCCTACAACCCTGACCTTCTCCCAGGTCATTCCCAATCCCATTCCAGCAACAAATTGACCACGAGCTCCCAATTTTCCAGGAGCTTTTGGCGTTAGAAAGTGCAAAAAAATGCAAAATTCCTCCCGGGTTATCCCTGGGGTTGAATCCTTTACCATGGAATGTTTATCCTGGTTTTTTTTCCCATGTAGGGATGGAAAGGCGATCCCGGGACCACCGGTGACGCCGGGCAGAAAGGAGCAAAGGTAGGAGGAGATGAGGGGAGCATCCCGTGGAATCTCCATCCTTGGAGACATTCCAAAGCTTTCTTGGGACTGGTTCCCATCGAACATCTCAGAATTCCTTGATTTAACACCAACCCCCTGGGATCTTCCTTTGTCCTCAGGGATTCCCAGGACTTCCAGGCCTCGCCGGCGCTCCCGGAGCCAAAGGCACCAAGGTGGGATAATCCCTAATTCCCATTTCCCAGCAGGAAGAACCCACCCAGCTCCGGTGGGACAAATCCCTCCGGGAAGCCCACGAGGAACAGGGAGACAGGGATGTAGAAATTTTAAGGATTCCGGGGAAACTTCTGGCTAATCTGGGGCAAAAACTAACCCAGGCCTGGCCTAAATCCCCTCCTGATCCGTGGCTTAGCAACAGCCTGGGCTCAGTCCTAGTTCCTCATTAGTCCTTGTTCTGTAAACAACAAGATAACGACCCTTAATGAGCTTTTTATGGAAGGTTTTAAAATCTTGGATGAGAAATCAGGGAGCTGTTGGGGACTGAGCCCGTGGGATGTGGCTTTATTGGCGTTATAATTATAATTATTACTGTTGTTGCTATTAATGTTTTCCTTTGGCTTCGCTCTCCGCTTTTCCTTGTCCTTCTCTCCGGGATGGTCCCCGATAATTTCTAATTCCCAGCTCTCCCAGCATGTTTAAAAAGAGTCTTTTAGTCTGGAACCTCGGGAAAAATGAGGAAAAATCCCGATTCATCTGCACCCTCGGGATTTATCCTGAACAAGGGAACGCTCCCAGGAAATGCAGCAGAAGGAAAAACCCAACCCCCAACCTCCAGCAAGGATGGAAAACAGGGATCTGTGGGAAGGAGGAGGACAGGAGAGACGTTGGGAATGATATTTTCCCCAAAAAAATCAGTCAAAGCAACAACAACTCCTTTGAGATCCCAAATCCCACTGGAGGCAGGAAGGGCATTAAAATTAAAAGGGCATTAAAATTAATATATTAATATTCATATTTTTAACGGCAGAACTGGAGGCAGGAAGGGCGTTAAAATTAAAAGGGCATTAAAATTAATGTATTAATATTTTATTCATCTTTTTAATTAATATTTCCCACTTTTTTTTCCCCCCATTAATATTATTTTATTGGTATTTCCCTTGGAATTTTCCCCACGCACTTTCCCGGAGCTGAGCCCGGAGATGGGAGACGACCTAAAATCCGTGGTGATTTCAAATGAGCCGAGTTAAATTAGTCTTAATTAATTCCAGGAGTCTAATTAGTGAAATTAGACCTTAGTTAAATTTAGATCTAAAATTTACAGCCTTAATTAAGACTTTACCTGCACTTTGATTTTCCCCCTTTAATTGTCCTTTTCCTTGCTTTTTCCAGAGCCAGTTTTCCCAGTTTTTCGGGGCTTCTATTTGTCCTCACGGCCCATCCGCTTCTTTTCCACCCACAGGGAGAAAGGGGAAGTCCTGGAAAACCGGGAACACCGGGATCGGACGGATGGCACGGAGCAAAGGCGAGCATTTGGAATTATGGGATCAAAGGGTGGATTTGGGTGGGAAAGGACCTTAAAACTCCCCCAGTTCCAAAAATAAGGTTTTCCCAAAAGTTTTGCTGCAAATCCACCTCTGCCAAGTGTTTATTCCTTTCAAATTGGGATTATTGGGAATCCGTTCCCGTAAACCGACGTGGATCCAAGTTGGAAATGTTTGGACACTGGGATGGGGGATTTTCCTCACCTCCACGAGTCAGGTTTCCCATTCCCATCCCCCAGGTTGACCCCAGAAAACTGGGATTCAACCAGGGAATGCTTCTCAACCGGCTTCATCCACCCCCCAGCCCTGCTGGAATTGTCAAGGAACGGGAATTTTTCATGGAATTTTTCCCTCTCCTCACCAAATAACTCCATGACCCGAAGACAAGGAAATTCCGTGTTCATCCAGGAAATTCCAGCCTTGCCAGGGCCACATCAGCCATGATTTTTTTCTCTTGGCTCCTTCCAGGGGGAACGGGGAGCGGCGGGAAACGCCGGAGCCTCGGGAATTCCGGGGGAGAAAGGAGAAAAGGTTGGTACTTCCCGGCCTTCTTCAGGGAAGAACAAATCCCACATCCATCAGGTTGGTTCCATCCCATTTCCAGAGGGCAAAGGGCAACTGTCTGGAGCAGCAAAGGCTGGGAATTCAGCTGGAAAAAGCAGGAGAGGGAAATCTCCTTAAATCCGCCCTTTCCCGATGTACAAAATTCCAGGGGGGTCCTGGTTTTTTTAGGAAAAAAAACCCCAAGGCCCCAATTTTGGGGTTTGCAGAGTTTATCCGCCACCATTCCTGGGGTTAAAGGGTTCCTGGGATGCTCCGGGGTGGAAAAAAATGTGGAAGTGGAAAAAGTCTCCAGGCTTCCCTGAGGGAATTCCCACCTGGATCCCTCCCTGTCAATCTCCCTTCTCTGGATTTGAAATGTAAAATTCCTATATTTAAAATTCTTTAAATCGGAAAGAACGTGACCAAAAAAAAAAAAAAGTTGGGGGCTTTTCCATGGAAGGGGGAGGGGGAAAAAAAACGGGATTTCAGTTAAAACAGTAACTCCTTTAAAAAAAATGGAGAAAGGAAAACATCCAACGATCCCAGCAGGTCCCATCCGGTGTTTTTTTGGCACTTTCCAGCCCCTCGGGCCCTTCCTGCATCCCAGTGGGATTTGGGATGTCATTCCCTGTCTCTCCAGTCCTCCTTCCCACAGATCCCTGTTTTCCATCCTTGCTGGTGGTTGGGGATTGGGTTTTTCCTTCTGCTGCGTTTCCCGGGAGCGTTTCCCTCGCTCGGGATGAATCCCGAGGGTGCAGATGAGTCGGGATTTTTCCTCGTTTTTCCCGAGGTTCCAGGCTAAAGGACTCTGTTTAAACGTGCTGGGAGAGCTGGGAATTAGGAATTGTTGGGGATGATCCCAAAGCGGCCTCCTCCTCCTCCACCAAAGCGGAATGGGAATGGTATCCCACTATTCCCAAAGCCATGGGAGCAGTTGGATGATGTTTGACTGGAACATCTCTAAACTCACCTCTGTTGGTGATTCCCAGGGAGCCAAGGGAGTTCCTGGATTGGGAGGCTTCAAGGGCCGGATGGGATGGCCTGGGAAGGCTGGAATGGCCGGAGCAGACGGACCTCGAGGACCACAGGGAGAACCAGGGCCACAGGTGAGATGGGCTGGGACCAAACCCCCCCAGATGTGTCCCCACATCTACATCTCCCTCCTCTTCCAAGCTCCCACATCCACATCTCCCTCCTTTTCCAAGCTCCCACATCCACATCTCCCTCCTACATCCACATCTCCCTCCTATTCCAAGCTCCCACATCTCCTTTCTCTTCCAAGCTCCCACATCCACACCTTCCTCCTCTTCCAAGCTCCTACATCCACATCTCCCTCCTCTTCCAAGCTCCCATATCTCCCTCCTCTTCCAAACTCCCACATCCACATCTCCCTCCTCTTCCAAGCTCCCACATCCACATCTTCCTCATCTTACACATCCACACCTTCCTCCTCTTCCGCATCCACATCTCCCTCCTCCTCCAAGCTCCCACATCTACATCTCCCTCCTCTTCCAAGCTCCCAAATCCACGTCTCCCTCCTCTTCCAAGCTCCCACATCCACATCTCCCTCCCACATCCACATCTCCCTCCTCTTCCAAGCTCCCACATCTCCTTTCTCTTCCAAGCTCCCACATCCACACCTTCCTCCTCTTCCAAGCTCCCACATCCACATCTCCCTTCTCTTCCAAGCTCCCACATCTCCCTCCTCTTCCAAGCTCCCACATCCAAATCTTCCTCCTCTTCCAAGCTCCCACATCCAAATCTTCCTCCTCTTCCAAGCTCCCACATCCAAATCTTCCTCCTCTTCCAAGCTCCCACATCTCCCTTCTCTTCCAAGCTCCCACATCTCCCTCCTCTTCCAAGTTCCCACATCCACATCTCCCTCCTCCTCTTCCAAGCTCCTACATCTCCCTCCTACATCCACATCTCTCTCCCCTTCCAAGCTCCCACATCCACATCTCCCTTCTCTTCTTCCAAGCTCCCATGTCCCTCCTCTTCCAACCTCTCACATCCACATTTCCCTCCTCTTCCAAGCTCCCACACCCCCTCTTCCCATGGGATCTTGCTTCATCCCTCTCTTACATCCCCTCTTCCCGTGGGATTTCACTTCATCCCTCTCTCATGTCCCCTCTTCCCGTGGGATTTCACTTCATCCCTCTCCCACATCCCCTCTTCCCATGGGATTTCACTTCATCCCTCTCTTCCTTTCCCCGGGGAGATTTTTCCTCCTCCTTCCCTCCCTCCTTTCCCTGTTTTCAGACCCCTCCACGACATTTCCAGGGATAATTTCCCATTATCAAGACCTCGAGTGCCCCCCTAATTATCCCGGGCTCAGAGTGCTCGTGTTTAACGAGCGGCTCAACATTCAGGACACGCCGGGAACCTTCGGAAAGGGAATAAAAAGCCTTGGAAATGAGGATTTAATGGAGTTTCCGAGCGGGGTCAGGAGGCCCCCGGTTGTGTGGTGATGAGGAGATGCCAAAACAAGGGAGGGATTAATTCAACACCCATCCCAAAATAGCAGATGTGAAGGAATGAAGGGTTTTTTCAAGGGAGAGAGGGATGGGAGTTAAAGTGTTTTAGAATTAAAGTTGATTTAAATTTAAAAGCAAAAAAAAAAAAAACAAACCACAAACAAAAAAACCCACAAAAATTAAATTAAAAACCCAAAACAAAACAAACAAAAAACCCCAAACAAAAAAAAACCAAAAGCAAACAAATAAAAACATCCAAAATGAAACAAACAAACAAAAAAAAAAACCAAAAAAGCAAACAAATAAAAACATCCAAAACAAAACAAAAAAAGCCACAAAAAACCCAAAAAAAACCAAACCAAGACAAAAAAAAAACAAACAAAAAAACCCTAAAAAAACAGACCAAACAAATAAAAACAACAACAAAAAAAAACCAAAACCAAACAAACAAAAACCTCCAAAAGAAACAAAACAAAAAAAAACCCAAAAAACAAAAAGAAACCAAATCAAAGGAAAAAATCAAAACAAACAAAAACAAAACAAAACAAAAAAATAATTAAAAAAAAGAAACCAAACCAAAACAAACAAAACCCGAAAAACCCAAAATCAAAACAAACAAAACCCCAAAAAAACCAAAAACAGACAAAACCCCCTAAAAAACAAACCAAAACAAAAAAACAAACAAACAAACAAACAAACAAAAAAAAACAAAAAACAAGCAAAGAACCCCCAAAAAACCCCCAAACCAAACAAAAAAACCCACAAAAAAAACCAAAAAAAAAAACCAAAACCAAAAAAAAAAAAACATAAAAAAAGACAAACCAAAAGAAACGAACAAAAAAAAAAAACAAAACAAAATAAGACAACCAAAAAAACAAAAAAAATTTAAAAATAAAAAAAATAACCCCATAAAAACCCATAAAAAACCCCAAACCTGGGTTTCCTTTCCAGGCTGAACATTCCATGGGATTGAAGGGGAAAATCCCGCCTGGAGCTGTGGGATAAATGGCTGGAAGGTGCTGACTGAGCTCTCCTCTCCCTCTCCAGGGTCCTCCAGGGAAAAGAGGGAAATCCCAGATCGGCCTCAGGGGACTCCCGGGAATGGATGGACCCAAAGGAGCCAGGGTGAGTTTGGGATGATCCCAAAGGAGCCAGGGTGAGTTTGGGATGATCCCAAAGGAGCCAGGGTGAGTTTGGGATGATCCCAAAGGAGCCAGGGTGAGTTTGGGATGATCCCAAAGGAGCCAGGGTCAAGATGGGATGATCCCAAAGGAGGCAGGGTTGGGATGGGATGATCCATCTGTATGGATGATCCCAAAGGAGCCAGGGGCAGTGTGGGAAGATCCCAAAGGAGCCAGGGTGAGTTTGGGATGATCCCAAAGGAACTAGGGTCAGGATGAGATGATCCATCTGTATGGATGATCCCAAAGGAGCCAGGGTGAGTTTGGGATGATCCCAAAGGAGCCAGGGTCAGGATGGGATGATCCCAAAGGAATCAGGGACAATAAGGGATGATCCCAAAGGAGCCAGGGTCAGGATTGGATGATCCATCTGTATGGATCATCCCAAAGGAGCCAGGGTCAGGATTGGATGATCCATCTGTGTGGATCATCCCAAAGGAGCCAGGGTCAAGATGGGATGATCCCAAAGGAGCCAGGGTGAGTATGGGATGATCCCAAAGGAGCCAGGGTGAGTATGGGATGATTCCAAAGGAGGCAGGGTCAGTGTGGAATGATCCCAAAGGAGGCAGGGTCAGGATGGGATGATCCCAAATACCAGGCATTGGATATGGGAATGCTTCACTTCTCCAGCTGGGACAATCCTGGAATTCCTGGGGGCTTCCAGTTGTTTTAAATCCAATTTCTTTGGGAAAACCCCGTATTTTGGGGCAGCACATCCTCGGTGTCTTTCCCATGGAAAACCAGGAAAAAACCCCCAAAATTCCACCTTTTCATGCCCATCAGGGAACACAAACAAGAGCCTCACCCCACAATCCCAAATCCCAGGTCCTGCCAACCATTTCCCGGGATTTTTAGGATCAGGAGGCAGCTTTGCTTTGCCTCTGTGTGCTGCTGGAACTTAATGTGATTTTTCCCCTCGTGTTCCAGCCCTTGGATTGAGAAAAATGACCCTCCCTGCCCCTAATTCGGATCATTCCTCTTGTTCTCCGGGTCCTTTAATATTTTTAAGCGGGTTTTTTTCATCCACAAATCCGGTTTTCGGGGACATTTTTCAGGGAATTTAATCCCTTGCCGACAAAACCCCCCCGGGGGTCTCCGGTTGCTCCCGGTTTTCCACACCCTTTCCCCGCCCCCCCCCGAGCACTTTTAACCCCTTAAAAACCCAGAAAATAAATAAATAAAACCCGACTGTTAAAAATCTTTATTTTTTTTGTGTCCAGCAAACCTCCCCCCAAAAAATCCGGGAGCCTTCACCCGGCTTTGATCCACGCTTTTAATCTTATTTTCTTGCACAGATATCCCTAAATTCGTAGGAAAATAAGAGTATTTTTCGCTCACCTTCTGGAAATGAGGCGAATTTTATTCTCGAGAGCATTTAAGGCTCGATTTGCCTTTGTAATGACTTTAAGTGGTTTTTCAACAGGGGTGAAATGGCCCGGCGGGACTGAAAGGAGAAAAGGGAGATCCGGGGCTGTCTGTGAGTGATTTAATCGTGCTGTGAAGAGGGGAAAATAGAATAAACTAGAATAGAAAATCCCTGTTACAGATCCCTTAAAATTTGGGTCATTATCCTGTCCCAAATTGGATTTTTTGCCATTTAACTGATGCTTTAATTTTTCCAGATCAGGGGAAAATCCCTGATGCAGATCCCTCAAAATTTAGGTCTCCATCCTGTCACAAATTGGGTTTTGTGCCATTTAATTGATCCTTTAATTTTTCCAGAGTGTTTAGGATTAATTTGAGCAGCTCCTGCTTGATCCAACCCTAGGGAAGAGCAGGAGACAGGAATGTGCCAGCAGGGAAAATTTGTTTTTCCAGGCTTAGAAATCCTGAAGGAAAAAGTGTGGTTGACCCACATGGATATGGGGAAAATCCCTGTTGCAGATCCCTTCAAATTTAAGTCTCCATCCTCTTGCAAATTGGATTTTGTGTCATTTAATTTATCCTTTAATTTTTCCAGAGTGTTTAGGATTAATTTGAGCAGCTCCTGCTTGGCCCCAGGGCTGATCCAACACTTGGGAAGAGCAGGAGGCAGGAATGTGCCCCATTTTCCAAGACCTCTGGGAGCAATCCTGAAGGAAAAAGGGTGGTTGATCCACATGGATCAGGGAAAAATCCCTGTTGCAGATCCCTTGAAATTTGGGTCTTCATCCTGTCGCAAATTGGATTTTTTGCCATTTAACTGATGCTTTAATTTTTCCAGATCAGGGGAAAATCCCTGTTGCAGGTCCCTTAAAATGTAGGTCTCCATCCTGTCACACATTGGATTTTTTGCCACTTAATTTATCCTTTAATTTTTCCAGAGTGTTTAGGATTAATTGGAGCAGCTCCTGCTTGATCCAACCCTAGGGAAGAGCAGGAGACAGGAATGTGCCAGCAGGGAAAATTTGTTTTTCCAGGCTTAGAAATCCTGAAGGAAAAAGTGTGGTTGACCCACATGGAACAGGGAAAAATCCTGTTGCAGATTCCCTTAAAATTGGGTCTTTATCCTGTGGAAAATTGGGTTTTGTGCCATTTAATTTGTACTTTAATTTTTCCAGAGTATTGAGGATTAATTTGAGCAGCTCCTGCTTGGCCCCAGGGCTGATCCAACACTTGGGAAGAGCAGGAGACAGGAATGTGCCCCATTTTCCAAGCCCTCTGGGAGCAATCCTGAAGGAAAAAGAGTGGTTGATCCACATGGATCAGGGGAAAATCCCTATTGCAGATCCCTTAAAATTTGGGTCATTATCCTGTCGCAAATTGGATTTTTTGCCATTTAACTGATGCTTTAATTTTTCCAGATCAGGGGAAAATCCCTGTTGCAGATCCCTTCAAATTTAGGTCTCCATCCTGTCACAAATTGGATTTTGTGCCACTTAATTGATCCTTTAATCTTTCCAGAGTGTTTAGGATTAATTTGAGCAGCTCCTGCTTGATCCAACCCTAGGGAAGAGCAGGAGACAGGAATGTGCCAGCAGGGAAAAGCTGCTTTTCCAGGCTTATAAATTCTGAAGGAAAAAGAGTGGTTACCCACATGGATATGGGGAAAATCCCTGTTGCAGATCCCTTAAAATTTAGGTCTTTATCCTATTGGAAACTGGGGTTTGTGCTATTTAATTGATACTTTAATTTTTCCAGATCAGGGAAAAATCCCTGTTGCAGATCCCTCAAATTTAGGTCTCCTTCCTGTCACAAATTGGATTTTGTGCCATTTAATTGATCCTTTAATTTTTCCAGAGTGTTTAGGATTAATTGGAGCAGCTCCTGCTTGATCCAACCCTAGGGAAGAGCAGGAGACAGGAATGTGCCAGCAGGGAAAATCTGTTTTTCCAGGCTTAGAAATCCTGAAGGAAAAAGTGTGGTTGACCCACATGGAACAGGGAAAAATCCCTGTTGCAGATCCCTTAAAATTTGGGTCTTTATCCTGTGGAAAATTGGGGTTTGTGACATTTAATTCATCCTTTAATTTTTCCAGAGTATTGAGGATTAATTTGAGCAGCTCCTGCTTGGCCCCAGGGCTGATCCAACACTTGGGAAGAGCAGGAGGCAGGAATGTGCCCCATTTTCCAAGCCCTCTGGGAGCAATCCTGAAGGAAAAGGAGTGGTTGATCCACATGGATTAGGGGGAAAATCCCTGTTGCAGATCCCTCAAAATTTAGGTCTCCATCCTCTTGCAAATTGGATTTTGTGCCATTTAATTTATCCTTTAATTTTTCCAGAGGGTTTAGGATTAATTTGAGCAGCTCCTGCTTGGCCCCAGGGCTGATCCAACACCAGAGAAAAGCAGGAGACAGGGATCTGCATCAGGGATTTTGCCCTGATCTGGAAAAATTAAAGCATCAATTAAATGGCACAAAACCCAGTTTCCAATAGGATAAAGACCTAAATTTTAAGGGATCTGCAACAGGGATTTTCCCCATATCCATGTGGGTAACCACTCTTTTTCCTTCAGGATTTATAAGCCTGGAAAAGCAGCTTTTCCCTGCTGGCACATTCCTGTCTCCTGCTTTTCCTAGGGTTGGATCAAGCAGGAGCTGCTCAAATTAATCCTAAACACTCTGGAAAAATTAAGGGATAAATTAAGTGGCACAAAATCCAATTTGTGACAGGATGGAGACCTAAATTTTGAGGGATCTGCAACAGGGATTTTCCCCTGATCTGGAAAAATTAAAGCATCAGTTAATTGGCACAAAAATCCAGTTTGTGTCAGAATGGAGACCTAAATTTTGAGGGATCTACAACAGGGATTTTTCCCTGATCCAGGTGGATCAACCACTCTTTTTCCTTCAGGATTGCTCCCAGGGGGTTTGGAAAATGGGGCACATTCCTGTCTCCTGCTTTTCCTTGGTGTTGGATCAGCCCTGGGGCCAAGCAGGAGCTGCTCAAATTAATCCTAAACACTCTGGAAAAATTAAAGTATAAATCAAGTGGCACAAAACCCAATTTGCAACAGACTCAAGACCCAAATTTTAAGGATCAGGGGAAAGTTCCTGCTGCAAATCCCTTAAAATTTAGGTCTCCATCCTGTTACAAATCGGGTTTTGTACCATTTAATTGCTAATTTAAATTTTCCAGAGTCGATCCTGTGGGGGAATGAGCAGAGGGATTTGCTGCCAGGGTGGAAAATCCCGGTTTCCATCTCTTTTTTTCCCGCCTTGGCACAGGAGGAAGAGGTGAAGGAGGTGGTGAGGAGCGAGCTGAGAGGCACCGGGGGTGAGTTGGCAGCTGCCAGCGGCTAAATTGGAGCAATTTGGGAGCTGGCACAAGGCTCAGACATGGAAATGTCACCCCATTAACAGCCCGGGGCAGCTTTGTCACCTCTCCCTGCTCAGAAATGAGGCCAAAATGTCTTTTCATCCCACTGAAACTCTGATTTTTTTTCCTCTTAAATCCCCTCTCTACTCTTTTCTTTCCCTGCTTTAATCCCGGTTTCTCCCTGCTCAGAAATGAGGGTGGAATTCTGGGTCAAATGTCTTTTCATCCTACTGAAACCTGATTTTTCCCCCTTAAATCCCCTCTCTTCCCATTTCTTTCCCTGGTTTTTTGTGGTCATTCCATTCCTCCCTCATTCCATTAATCCCTCATTCCATCCATCCCTCATTCCATTTATCCCTCATTCCATTCCCCTGTTCATTAGGGAAAGTTCGGAGCTACATTTTCCCTCCTAACACCCTTTAATTCCTGCTTTAATCCCTGTTTTCCCTCTGCTCAGAAATGAGGGTGGAATTCTGGGGCCAAACAATCTTTTCATCCCACTGAAACTCTGATTTTTCCCCCTTAAATCCCCTCTCTTCCCATTTCTTTCCCTGTTTCTTTGTGGTCATTCCATTCCTCCCTCATTCCATTCCTCCCTCATTCCATTCCTCCCTCATTTCCTTTATCCCTGGTTAGTGAAAGTTTGGAGCTGCATTTTCCCTCCTAATCCCCTTTAATTCCTGCTTTAATCCCCGTTTTCCCTCTGCTCAGAAATAGGGGGGGAATTCTGGGCCACAATATCTGGGATCCCACTCCTGGAGATGTCAGGAATCATTTGGATGCTTGGAAGGGGGGGAATAAAGGGTGGAAAACAGGCCCTCAAAGCTTTTGCTGCCTGGAAAAAATCAGGATTTTGTTGGAAAATCTTTATTTATACCCGGAAAAAACGGAGCAAACTCGGCCCTGCCTTTGGTGTCTTTGCAGGTTGTGGAGGAGAGTCAGGAATGGTGCTCCTGGAAAAGGGTAAGGATGCTGAAATCCAGGGAATGCACAGGAATTCACTCAATGGGATCCTGGTCACCCAATGGATCTTGGATCACCCAGTGGGATTCTGGATTACCCAATGGATTCTGGGTCACCCAATGGGATCTTGGATCACCCAATGGATCCTGGATCACCCAGTGGATTCTGGGTCACCCAATGGGATCTTGGATCACCCAATGGGATCCTAGATTACCAAATGGGATTCTGGATCACCCAGTGGGATCTTGGATCACCAGCTGTGCCCCTGGATCACCCAATGGGATCTTGGATCACTCAGGTGGGATCCTGGATCACTCAATGGGATTCTGGATCACCAACTGGAATCTTGGATCACCAAATGGAATCTTGGATCACCAGCTGGGACCCTGTATCACCAACTGTGACTCTGGATCACTCAATGGGATCCTGGATCACCCAGTGGGATCCTGGATCACCAATGGGTTCTTGGATCACCAAGTGGGATTCTGGATCACCCAATGGGATTGTGGATCACCAACTGTGGCCCTGGATCACCCAATGGGATTCTGGATCACCAATGGGATCTTGGATCACCAACTGTTAGCCTGGATCACCAAATGGAACTCCGATTCGCCCAGTGGGATCTTGGATCACCAGCTGTGACCCTGAACACCCAATGGGATTCTGAGATCACCAAATGGGTTCCTGGATCACCAAATGGATCTTGGATCACCCAAGGGGATCCTGGATCACCAACTGTGACCCTGGATCAACCCAATGGGAACCCAGACTGACTCCAGCCTCAAGCCCTGAAGATTTTTGGAGCTGAGGAGTGGAAATCCAGAGGGATGCAAAGTTTTGGACACAGCTCAGAGGGTCCCATCCTCCACGGGACAACATCCCAGTTTCCTGCCCAGTTGGGAACGCTGAACTCAGATTTTCCCCGGTTTGGGGTGGAAGGATTCCCTCATCCCACAATATCCCACCTTCTCCTCCCCGTGACAATTCCCAGGGCAAGGAATGGCCTCTCCTGATGTCAGTGTTGGATATCCAAGGTTTCAATTCCTTCTACCAGGGCAGGATTTGGGATCTGGGGGCCGTTCCCACCCCATTAAATCCCCGCCCCATAAATCCCCGTGGCTCCCTTATTGCCACCAGATTAAGATCGCTCCCGGGTTTCTTTCCAAAGGCTCCCGGGCTTTCCAAGGCTCCCAAGCTTTCCAAAGGCTCCGGAGCTTTCCAAAGCTCCAGCCTGAACATTTATCTCCCCGCAAACAACCGCTCCCATTTTTCCCCGGAGCTGTTTAACCCCATTAAAGGGGTTTTATTGTTCCGCTCCTGGTTAAGAGGGACTCGTTATCCCAGGAAGGCTCCACCGATTCCTGTTTTAAACAGGGGTTATTAGTTTGTGGTGCCCTCATTAATAGTCATTTCCCATTTTGCTCCCTCCCGCCCAGAGGCGACTCCAGAGGAGGCAACAAATCCCCGGGAGCTGAAGCAGCGCCAAGAAATCCGCAGAGAATTCCCAGGTGAGGCAAAGTGATGTTTAGGGAAGGGTAATTCCCGCCTGGGAAGGGTTTTTTTTGGGATAGAGGGACATGGGGCTGAGCCAGCCAAGCTTAAAGCTGGGCTTAGGACTCGGTTTAAAGCAGGAAGGATTCCCTCATCCACAATATCCCACCTTCTCCCCACTTGACCATTTTCCCTGGGCAGGAGAAAAGGATCCATCCCAAAAATGTACAACCAGAAAAAAAAAACAGGATTCAAAAATCGAAGGATTGGTTCAAAAATTCCGCTCCGGGTCCTCAAGGGGTTTTGGAGCTGAGGAGTGGAATCCAGAGGGATGCAAAGTTTCGGTGGCCAGGAGGGTGTTTTCATCCCATCCCACTCCCACCAGGAAAATCCGCAGGGAGAGTCCTCCGGGCACTTCCCCAAATCCAAGCATTCCTCCTCCTCCCCGGATTCAGGGATTAATCTCCCTCCTTGCCAAGGTCACAGGCGTCACAGGGGTGGGTTATTCCCACCGGGAATGTGCGGCTGGATTCCCTCCTTGGCCCTTGCTTCCCCTTTTCCTCTGCCAACCCCGTTTCTTTGGGATCAGGTGGGGTTGTAGATCCCTAAACAGTGGGGTCCCTAAAACAATCCCAACACATTTTTCCAGGGAAAATGGGGTTGGCAGAGCGTGGCCTTTTCCCAGAACCACTCCACACATTCTCCTGGGAAAACGAGCCTGGCAGAGAGTGTGGCCTTTTCCCAACCACCACAATTTTCCTGGGGAAAACGGGTCTGGCAGGGAGCGCGGCCTTTTCCCACCTGGATCCGACATGTGAGTGGGATTTGGGGGTGTCTTCCCGCAGCCTCCTGCCTGCAGCCCATGGATGAGGGATCCTGCCAGGATTATTCCCTGCTCTGGTACTTCCACCCCGAGGCCAAGGCCTGCAGACCCTTCGTTTTCGGGGGATGCCGAGGGAACGGGAATCGCTTCCCATCCCGGCGGGAATGCGAGCGGCACTGCGGAGCCTCAGCAGGTAAGGCAGCCCCACAACCCTCCTCCAAACCCAGCCCAGGAGGGAGGGAAAAGCAGGAAAACCTGGATCACCAAATGGGATCTTGGATCACCAAATGGGATCCTGGATCACCAAATGGGATTCTGGATCACTCAATGAGATCCTGGATCACCCAATGGGATCCTGGATCGCCCAGTGGGATCCTGGATTGCCAAATGGGATTCTGGATCACCCAATGGGATCCTGGATCATTAAATGTGTTCCTGGATTACCAAATGGGATCCTGGATCACCAGCTGTAGTCCTGGATCACCCAATGGATCTTGGATCACCAGCTGTGACCTGGATCACCCAATGGGATCTTGGATCACCTAGTGGGATCCTGGATCATCCAGTGGGATCCTGGATCACCCAGTGGGGTCCTGGATCACCAGCTGTGACCCTGGGTCACCCAATGGGATCCTGGATCACCCAATGGGATTCTGGAACACCAATGGGATTCTGGATCACCCAGTGGGATTCTGGATCACCAAATGTGTTCCTGGATCACCAAATGGATCTTGGAAAACCCTTCCATGGCCATCCCAACCATCCCACTCCCATTGCCTTCCCCTCACCGGGATCAGGAGAAGGCTCGGAGTGCTGTCCCTGATTTCCAAGGGTTTGTTCCCCCTCCCATTCCCAGCTGACTTTGATCCCCTTCCAGGAGCTCCTGGATGTCCCCTCCCTTGGGCCACTTCCAGAAAAGCAGGAAAACCCCTCCATGGCCATCTCAACCATCCCACTCCCATTGCCTTCCCCTCACCGGGATCAGGAGAAAGCTCGGAGCAGCATCCCTAATTCCCAAGGGTTTGTTCCCCTCTCATTCCCAGCTGGCTCTGATCCCCTTCCAGGAGCTCCTGAATGTCCCTCCCTTGGGTCACCTCCACTGGTGGCCCTGTGGGTGACCAGGAGGGTCCAGCTGGGATGGTTGTGCTTTCCGAGGGCAGGAATCCCGGGCACGGTGCCCTCGGGAATGCTCCATCCAACCACCTCCTTGGTCTCCAGCCACCAAGGGCTCCAAACCTACTCCAAACCACCTTGTGAGCAGTCCCAGCCTTGGGCTCCCACCTAATCCAAGGTTTCCATGGAAAAAACTTCCCTCCCGGAAGCGCGGCTGGGTTTCCTTTGCCGGGATTTGCATGGATTTTCCTCGTCTCCGGGGGAAAAGGGCCCTGGCAGGGAGTCAGACCCTCTGATGCCAAGCTTTGCTTGTTGAAACCAGCATTCCTAGAAAGGTTTTCCTCCTGGGCCTGGAGACAATTCCTCTGGGAATCGGAATCCGGGAAAAAAAAACCTTTGTTTTGGAATTTGTTTGGAATACATTCCAAAAAAATCCCCCCGGAAAGGTTCATCTACTCTGGGTTTGGAGGCCAATTAATAAAGAGAAATAAATCAGAGATGGAGATCCGCAATTCCAGGAATTCCCGAATTTCTACAATTCCAGAAATTCCCGAAATTCCATTTTGGAGCTTTCCGGGAACTCTTCGGTCGGTTTTTTGGGGTGGGCTCCTCTTAATCCTAAAAATCAACATCCCAGGAATGTTCTCATCCCCCTGGAATCTTTCTGAGGTGCAAAAAGGGGGCTCCGCGCGGCCAAACATTCCCAATCCCGAAGGAATAAAGGCAGGGAAAATATTCCAGGTTGCCCTGGAAAGCTCAGGAGCTTTCTGGAAAGGGCTGTGCCGGTCGGGAATTAGGGATTTGCTGTCCCGGTGACCGGAGGCTTGGGATCCAACCCAAATCCCAAGGCTTGGGAATCATTCCATGGAAACCATTCCCAGTGCTTTAAATCCAGCACCGGATAAGGAATGAACCTCTTCCCAGGAAATGCTTATCCCAGGGAATGACACTGTGGGATCAGGAAGCAGCTGGAGGTGCCTCCAGCACTGGGGATGGAGTGGGATTCATCCAATCCCACATGGATTGGGATTCATCAAATCCCAACAATCCATAGGGTCGTTTCTCCCAATGGTGCCGGAATCGGGATCCTCTCATCCATGTTTTCCTGTTGGATGTTGGATGTACTGGGACATCACCTGGCACAGGCAATCCCGTGGTGTCCTGAGCCACCGGGAGCTTGGGAATTCCAAGCTTTGGGATTCTGACATTCCCTTCG
Source organism: Chiroxiphia lanceolata (assembly GCF_009829145.1). NCBI lineage: Eukaryota > Metazoa > Chordata > Aves > Passeriformes > Pipridae > Chiroxiphia > Chiroxiphia lanceolata. Next base: position 1,572,396 of record NC_045641.1, on the reverse strand, counting down.
TTTTCCTCTTCCCTCTCTTCCCAACACCAGGCAGAGGGAGCTGAGCAGCTGGAATTCCCTGGTTCAAATCCGAGGGAAACGGAGCTGGGAGAAGTTTCTCCGGGACGTCTTGGACGAGCAGGACAAACCTTTGGACGGGAAAAGGCAAGAGGTGTCGGGAAAATGGGAATTCTGAAGAGGAAATCCAGCGGGATGAGGGGAGGGAAACCACCCCTGGAAAGGGGGGATGTCCAAAGGCTCCCGACTTCATCCCACGGGGTTGGAAGGTGGGGGAAAAAAACCCTGGAGTGTATTTTTGGAAAATAAAAGCGTGTCAAGGCTGCGGAATTCCCGTTCGTTCACCTGGGAAAAGGAAATCTTGGGAAAGACCCCAAGGAAAGGTGGGAATATCTGATTTCAACCTGATGCTGGCTTTGGGAAGTCCCTCCTCCTCCTCCTCCCTCCTCTTCCCCCTGATGGTTTTCCCCGGGCAGGAGAAGAGGATCCATCCCGAAAAAAATCGGGATTTGAAACTCGAGGATTGGTTCAAAATTCCAGCCTCAAGTCCTGGAAGTTTTTTGGAGCTGGGGATTTTGGAAATCCAGTCAGAGGGGTGCAAAGTTTTGGTGGCCACGTGGCCACAGCTCAGAGGGACACACCTGTCCCACATGGGACAATATTCCATTGGGAATGTTGGGAAGGGTCGCAGCAGCTCCCGTGGCAAAGGAGGTATTAAATATATAATTATATATATATATTATACATTATATATATATATATAAAATATTATATGTTATTATATGTAATATATATTAAAATATAATATATATATTGTATAATATTACATATTATTATATATATTATACATAGTAATATATATTATATATAAATATTATATAATATATATATAATATATATATTGTAAATATATATATATATATAATTATATGATATATAATTATATGTAATATTGTATATAATATATAATATCATTATATAATATATTATATTACAATATACATTATATAATAGTATTAATAGTATGTATAATAATATATTTATATATATATATATATTGATATATTATTGATATGTCTATATATTTTTATATATTTATATATTATATATTTATATATATGTTATATATTTAATACATAATTATATGTATTATGTATATTATAATATAATATATGTTATTATATATTATATATATATATAACAGTATATATATATAATAATATATAATATTTTTATGTATTATAATATATTTATATATATATATAATATTACATTTATTATATATATTACATAATAATATATATTATATAATATAATGTATTATATAATATTATACATAATAATATATAATTGTATAATATATAATATTTTATATAATTATATATATGATTATATCTAATATTGTATAATATCATTATATATAATATATATATATACAATATACATTATATAATAGTATATAATAGTATGTATAATATATGCTATTATATATAAATATATTTATATATATAATATAGAATATATGTTATATGTAATTTAATATTTATATATTATTTATATATCTATATATTTATATATTATTATTTATTTATATGCTATATATAATATATTATAAATATATATTATATATATTGTATATATAATATATAATATGTTATTATATAAGATGTATTATATATAACAGTATATAATATAAATATATTATAATATATAATATATTATATATTGTAATATATATTTTATATAGTATATTATTATTATATAAATTATTATATTATTATTATTATTTTATTATTATTATTATTATTATAAACCCGCTTTTCCAGGCTCAGGGAGCTGCTCCGGGAGTCAGGGAATTCCTGGATAGTCTGGGATTGAAAGCTTGGAAAGCAGGGAAAGGTGGGATCGGGGAAAATTTGGGGTCTCTTGGTGAAAATGGGGGTTTATTGGTGAAAATTGGGGTTTACCAAATCGGGGGGTTCCCCATAAAAGCAGCTTTGCAAAATCCTCCTGGAGTTTCCACAGCAAAAGGAGATTTGGGAACACAAGTGAACCCATTTCCTGTATTCCATAAATTAATATATGGATATATAATATATATAAATATATAAATAAATACCTATAATACATAATCATATATAATTATATATTATATATAATTATATATATTTTATTTTATATTTATATATAATTATATATTTATATATATTTATATAAATATATACAAATATATTTAATATATTTATATACATTAAAATATTTATAATATAAACATACATATATAATACATAATACATTTATATATTATTATATTCCATATATTAATATATTTATATATAAAACATATAGAATATCTAGACATAAATTCATATATACACACACATGAAGATACAGAATATATTTACACACATATATGAATATAGACACACACATATATGAATATATTTAGATACATATATTAATATATTTACACATAATATGAATATATACCCACATATATGAATATGGACACATAGAATTGAATATATTTCAACCTATTTATTAATAGAGACACATATAAATTAATATTACACAATATATGACCATATATATATATATATATACATATATATGAATTATAGACACATATATAAATATATTTACACATATAATGAATATACAGACACGTGAATATATAGACACAAATATGTGAATGTACTGGGACTGGGACCCAAACTGGGAGGTTTCTGGGACCCCAAACTGGTACTGGGATCCCAAACTGGGACCCCAAACTGGTACTGGGATCCCAAACTGGGAGATTTCTGCGACCCAAACTGGGACCCCAAACTGGTACTGGGACCCCAAACTGGGAGGTTCTGGAGCAGAGTTCTACTGAGACCCCAAACTGGGACCCCAAACTGTACTGGGACCCCAAACTGGGAGGTTTCTGGGAGCAGAGTTCTACTGGGACACCAAACTGGGACCCCAAGTGTTGCTGGGACCCCAAACTGGGAGGTTTCTGAGACCCCGGAGTGGAACTGGGACCCCAAACTGGGAGGTTTCTGGGACCCCAAAGTGGAACTGGGACCCCAAACTGGGAGGTTTCTGGGACCTCAAACTGGGAGGTTTCTGGGACCAGAGTTCTACTGGGACACCAAACTGGGACCCCAAACTGGTCCTGGGACCCCAAACTGGGAGGTTCTGGGACCCCAAACTGGGACTGGGACCCCAAACTGGGACTGGGACCCCAAACTGGGAGGATGCCAGGACCCCAGAATGTACTGGGACCCCAAACTGGGAGGTTTCTGGGACCCCAGGGTGTTACTGGGACCCCAAACTGGGAGGTTTCTGGGACCAGAGTTCTATTGGGACCCCAAACTGGGAGGATGCCAGGACCCCAGAATGTACTGGGACCCCAAACTGGGAGGTTTCTGGGACCCCAGGGTGTTACTGGGACCCCAAACTGGAGGTTTCTGGGACCAGAGTTCTACTGGGACCCCAAACTGGGAGGTTTCTGGGACCAGAGTTCTACTGGACACCAAACTGGGAGGTTTCTTGGACCCCAGAGTGTTACTGGGACCCCAAACTGGGAGGATTCTGAGACCCCGGAGTGGAACTGGGACCCCAAACTGGGAGGTTTCTGGGACCAGAGTTCTACTGGGACACCAAACTGGTCCTGGGACCCCAAACTGGGAGGTTTCTTGGACCCCAGAGTGTTACTGGGACCCCAAACTGGGAGGTTCCTGGGACCCCAAACTGGGAGGTTCCTGGGACCCCTAACTGGTCCTGGGACCACAAACTGGGACCCCAAACTGGGAGGTTTCTGGGTGCAGAGTTCTACTGGGACCCCAAACTGGGACCTCAAAGTGGTACTGGGACCCCAAACTGGGGTTCCTGGACCCCAAACTGGAATTCCTGGGATCCCAAACTGGGAGGTTTCTGGGAGAGGGCAGAGCAGGGCGCCGCTGTGGGGTTCGAGCGGCCGCTCCTTACCAAAACCCTTGGAATAAACCCCACAAAAACCGGGAATAACACCGTGAGTGGAGGCTGAGCCCCCTCCCCCCTTCCCTCGGCATCATAATTCGATTTAATAATTCAATTTAAACCCATTTTGAGCCGTCAGCTTTTCAAAGCCAACCTCCCTGCCCCGAGCCCGTCTGTGCGTGATCCTGCTGACGACAACCCCCCCCCAATTTGGGGGGTTCAGACGTCTTTTCCCCCCTCCCTTTTCCCTGTTTTTCCCTGGGTTTTTTTCCCCCCCACCACCCTCTGGATGCGGGAGAGGCTCCGTGACGTCCCTCCTGCTCCCTGTGATGTCACCCCGACGGAAAAACTCAGGAATTACGACTCCCAACCCCGTGATCCCTGGGGGATTTTTATATATTTATTTATATATATATTATAATATGTACACAGGGAAAGGGGGGGGAAGCGTTTCCAAGGAGAGGGAAAACTATCCCAGCCCTCGGAAGGGATCATAAAACCCGAATCCCGGGGAACAGGAGTCGAGGGGAAAAAAAAGGGGGGGGGGGGAAAGGCACCTGATGCCTCTTTCCCGGGAGTGAGACGGCGGCGAATCCTTCCCATCCCGACAGGAAAAGCAGGTGAGTTCCCGGGATTTCATTCCTTAAACTGCTCCGGGATTATTGGGAATGTTTCGGGGCTTCCCTCTGGGAGAGAAGCTTCCAGGTTTCCCTGGGAAAAAGAAAAGCTGGGAAGGGAAGTTTGGGATGTTAAAAGGATATTAAAATATTTCCCTCAAGTCCTCCCATCCCAAGGACAACCGAGGTGAATTCCTGGGATTTCATTCCTTAACCTGCTCCGGATTATTGGGAATGTTTCGGGGCTTCCTTTTGGTAGAGAAGCTTCCAGGTTTCCCTGGGGAAAAGAAAAAGCAGCAGGAAAGGAAGGGCAGGACCTTAAAAGGATATTAAAATATTCCCCTCAAGTCCTTCCCATCCCTTGGATTTCATTCCTTAACCTGCTCCGGATTTATTGGGAATGTTTCGGGGCTTCCCTTTGGGAGAGAAGCTTCCAGGTTTCCCTGGGAAAAAGAAAAGCTGGGAAGGGAAGTTTGGGATGTTAAAAGGATATTAAAATATTCCCCTCAAGTCCTTCAAATCCCAAGCACTAACAGGTGAGTTCCTGGGATTTCATTCCTTAACCTGCTCCGGATTTATTGGGACTGTTTTGGGGCTTCCTTTTGGGAGAGAAGCTTCCAGGTTTCCCTGGGAAAAAAAACCACAGCAGGGAAGGGAAGGGGAAAAATAAAGGGAAGGGAAGGTTTGGGAAGGGAAGGTTTGGGAAGGGAAGGTTTGGGAAGGGAAGGTTTGGGAAGGGAAGGAATAGGGAATTTTTAGGTTTTTTTAATTATTACAGGAATTTGTTTGGAGGCCCGAGAAACGTGGGAAGGGTTTGGAAAAACCTCGGGGGGGGGGGGGGGAAACAGGGAGAAGAAAAATCCTGGTTGTCGCTAAAGGGGATGGGGGAGGAGAGATTCCAGCCGGAATTTTTAGGGAATCGGCGCCGCCAGGAGAGACTCGTTAGGGGAGGGAGACTTTCAAAAGTCCACGGGAATGATTTTTATTCCGGACTTACTTTTTCCCAGGGAAAACAAACAAAAAAAAAAATCAGCTCCATCCAGCGGCTCCAACCGGTAAATCCAACCTGTAGATCCTTCGTCCCGCTGCGCCGGGAACAGGTTGGATTTTTCCCCTTTCAAGCCAAGATGCCATTCCCGTAAAATTCCCGGCGGCTATCCCAGCAAATTCCCACTGGCAGGAACGGGAAAAGCTCCCCCGGCTCCCCCCGGGTTTAAAATCCACCGCGAGAGGCAGGAATTTTAGGAATTTTCTTAATTTCTTCTTTCCCTGCTTTTTTTTTTTGGAGCAGGAGGAAATCCCTGATCCAGCTTTTTCCCCCCCGCTCCATAAAAACTTCGAGGGGGGGGGGGCAAAATAACCCCCCGAAATCCAAAATATCGGCGGCCAAACGCTGCTTTTCCTTGATTATTTTTTTCCCCCCCTTTTTTTTTTCTTTTTGCCGGGATTTCCGGGAAAGCAGGAGCTGGGTGTGGACGGCTGTGATTTTTTTTTTTTTTTCCCTGCTCAGCCGAGATTCCCAAAGATTCCAAAAGCCCCAGGAAGCGCAGGGATGAGCCACAGGTTTCAGTCGGGGAGAGGAGAGGGGGGAGAAGCTCAGAAGCTCTTCCAGAAGCTGTTCCAGCTTCCCGGCATTCCCATTCCCGGCGTTCCCAGGACAGCAGGGCTGCGGGGAGGGGGGGGAATCGGCAATTCCTAAATTTTCCCTGGGAAAACGAGCAATCCCTAAATTCCCTGCCCCGAGGAATTTGCCAGACTTATTTTTTTCCTGGTTTATTTTTCTTTTTCCTGACGGGAAATCCCATCCCGAGCTCGAGGAGGAGGAGGGAGACGTTCCCTTGGGAATGAAAAAAAAAAACAAACCAGCCGGGATGGGGCAGGTTTTGGGGTGGGGAAAAAAGGATCTTTGCGTGGAAAACCAATTCCCGGGATGTCCCGATTGTCTCTAAGATCCCAAATGTCCGATTTGGGGTTAAAAAGAGGAGGGTTTGAGGTCCTAAATTGCCCGTTGAGTGTCTGGGAAGGGTTTTCCTGACCCATCCCGAATTTTCCAGCTCTGTTGGTGCTGCCTGGGTGGATCCAGGTGGGTTTCCGGGATGCAGGGAAGGGTTGGAGGGGTTGGATGTTGCCCGGGGGGTTTTTTTGGGAGGGGGGGAAGTGGGAAGGGAGTAAATCCCTCAAATCGTGCCGGTTTGAGCCACCCCAAATCGCTCCCTCGAGGGGGGGGGAGAGGGCAGTGAGGGGGGAAACCTGCCCAAAATTCCTGCCCAAAATTCCCACTGGGAGGGACAGCAAAGGGTAGAATTCAGGGGATAAACCTGCCCAGAATTCCCAATCTGAGGGACAAAAAAGGGCAGAATTCAGGGAATAAACCTGCCCAAAATTCCCAATCTGAGGGACAGCAAAGGGTAGACTCAAGGGGATAAAACTGCCCAAAATTCCCACTCGGAGGGACAGTAAAGGGCAGGATTCAGGGAATAAACCTACCCAAAATTCCCAATCTGAGAGACAAAAAAGGGCAGAGTTTTAAGGGAATAACCTGCCCAAAATTCCCAATCTGAGGGACAGCAAAGGGCAGAGTCAAGGGGATAAACTACCCAAATTCCCACTCGGAGGGACAAAAAGGGCAGGATTCAGGGAATAAGCCTGCCCTGATTCCATTCCCCAAGACATGGCAAAGGGTGGAATTAAGGGAATAAAACTGCCCAAAACTCCCAATCTGAGGGAAAACAATGGACAGAATTAAGGGGATAAACCTGTCCTGATTTCACCTTCCAAGATATGGCAAAAGTGGAATTAAGGGGATAAAACTGCCCAAAATTCCCAATCTGAGAGACAACAAAGGGCAGAGTTAAGGGGATAAACCTGCCCAAATTTCCCCCTCCATGGACAGCAGAGGGCAGAGTCTTAAGGGGATAAATCTGTCCTGATTCCACTCTGCAAGACATCGAAAAGGGTGGAGTTAAGAGGATAAAACTGCCCAAAATTCCCAATCTAATGGAAAACAAAGGGCAGTGTTAAGGGGATAAAATTGCCCAAATTTTCCCCTTTCATGGACAGCAGAGGGCAGAGTTTTAAGGGGATAAATCTGTTGTGGCTCCACCCTCCAAGACAAGGCAAAGGGTGGAGTTAAGAGGATAAAAATCCCCAAATCTCCCCCTCCAGGGACAGGGAAGGGCAGAGTTTTAAGGGGATAAACCTGCCCTGGTTCCACCCTCCAAGACATGGCAAAGGGTGGAGTTAAGGGGATAAAAATCCCCAAATCTCCCCCTCAAAGGTCAGTAAAGGGCAGGGTCAAGGGGATAAACCTGCCCAAAACTTCCCCTGTGAGGGAAAATAAAGGGCAAAGTTGAGGGAAAATAAAGGGTAAAGTTAAGGGAATAAACCTGTCCTGGTTCCACCCCCCAAGACATGGAAAAAGGTGGAATTAAGGGGATAAACCTGCCCAAAATTCCCAATCTGAGAGACAACAAAGGGCAGAGTTAAGGGGATAAACCTGTCCTGATCCTACTCCTCCAAGAGATGGTAAAGGGTGGAGTTAAGGGGATAAAAGTCCCCAAATTTCCCCCTCCATGGACAGCAGAGGGCAGAGTTTTAAGGGGATAAACCTGTTCTGATTTCACCCTCCAAGACAGGTAAAAAGGTGGAATTAAGGGGATAAACCTACCCAAAATTTCCAATCTAATGGAAAACAAAGGGTGGAATTAAGGGGATAAATCTGCCCAAAATTCCCAATCTAATGGAAAACAAAGGGCAGAGTTAAGGGGATAAAATTGCCCAAATTTCCCCTTTCATGGACAGCAGAGGGCAGAGTTTTAAGGGGATAAATCTGTTGTGGCTCCACCCTCCAAGACAAGGCAAAGGGTGGAGTTAAGAGGATAAAAATCCCCAAATCTCCCCCTCCAGGGACAGGGAAGGGCAGAGTTTTAAGGGGATAAACCTGCCCTGGTTCCACCCTCCAAGACATGGCAAAGGGTGGAGTTAAGGGATAAAAATCCCCAAATCTCCCCTCAAAGGTCAGTAAAGGGCAGGGTCAAGGGGATAACCTGCCCAAAACTTCCCCTGTGAGGGAAATAAAGGGTAAAGTTGAGGGAAAATAAGGGCAAAGTTAAGGGAATAAACCTGTCCTGGTTCCACCCCCCAAGACATGGAAAAAGGTGGAATTAAGGGGATAAACCTGCCCAAAATTCCCAATCTGAGAGACAACAAAGGGCAGAGTTAAGGGGATAAACCTGTCCTGATCCTACTCCTCCAAGAGATGGTAAAGGGTGGAGGTAAGGGGATAAAAGTCCCCAATTTCCCCCTCATGGACAGAAGAGGGCAGAGTTTTAAGGGGATAACCTGTTCTGATTTCACCCTCCAAAGACACGGCAAAGGGTGGAATTAAGGGGATAAACCCTAAAAGCTCCCCTAGGACACCCAAAACCCTCCTCCCCAAGGGACCCCCTTTTAGACCCCCCGGGACACCCCAGGACTCCTCAAGACTCTCCAGACCCCTGGAAACCCCCGGGACCCCCCAGTGTCCCGTCTCCCTCCCAACCCGAGACCCCCCCCGGGACCCCCCAATCCCCAAACTCTCCTGGGATCCCCCCCGGGACCCCCCAGTATTCCCCCCCATCCCCCTGGGACCCCCCAATCCCCCAAACTCTCCTGGGACATCCCGGAACCCCCCCCCCGGGACCACCCAGTGTTTCCCCCCCCATCCCGGCACCCCTCCCGAGACCCTCCAATGTCTCGCCCCCCATCCCGGGACCCCCCAAAGCCCCCCCCGGACCCCCCAATATCCCCCTCCCATCCTGAGACCCCCCCTGGGACCCCCCCACCAACCTTTCCTGGAACCCCCAAAGCCCCCCAGGACCCGCCAGGACACTCCCAAGACCCCCCAGGACCCTCTGGAACCCCCCGGGACCCCCCAATGTTCCCTCCCATCCCGGGACCCCCCAACCCCCCAAACTCTCCCGGGACCCCCCGGGACCCCCCAGTATTCCCCCCATCCCGGGACCCCCCCAGAACCCCCAGTATCCCTCCCCCCATCCTGGGACCCCTCTGGAACCCCCCAAGATCCCACTGGGACCCCCCTGGGACCCCCCAAATCCCGGGAATTGCCGCGCCGCCTCTTTGCCGCAAGATGGGGCCCGAAGATCGGGGAACGCCAGCCAGGATTGGGAATTCCAGGGACAGTTTTCCCATCCTGGACCCCCAGCAGGAGGTGACTCGTGGGATTCCAGGGATTTCTGAGCAGAGAGCTCAGACTCCAAAGCGGCTCCTTGGAGGAGGAGGAGACCCCAAGGCAGCTCATTCCCACCTCCTTACCTTGGGATGGGGATTGGGAGATGAAACTTGGGATGGGAGCTCAGGGAATGAGGGAGGACGAACAGAGGGTGGATCCCTGCCTCAGATCCCGCGGGAAGCTCCTGTCCCTAGGTGGAGACCTGGGAGGTGAACCTGGGAAGGGAGTTTAGGGAATGGGAGAGGACGAGCCTCTAGAGGATGGATCCTTGTCTCAGATCCCATGGGAAGCTCCTGGCCCTGGGTGGAGACCTGGGAGTTTAAGGGAGTTTAGGGAATGGGGGAGGACGAGCAGAGGGTGGATCTCAGCCTCAAATCCCATGGGAAGCTCCTGTCCCTGGGTGGAGACCTGGGAGATAAACCCTGGGAAGGGAGTTTAGGATGGGGGATGGTTCTCTGCCCCGGATCCTGTGGGAATCTCACGTCCCCGGGTGTCTGCCCCACCCCAGGATGTCCCAGCCAGGTGCTCCTGATCCTGACCCTGATCCTGATCCCAACCCTGATCCTGATCCTGATCCCGATCCTGATCCTGATCCCAGTCGTGCCCTCAGCCCCTACAACGCTGAGACCCCAAAGCAGCTCCTTGCAGGAGGAGAGACCCCAAGGCAGCTCATTCCCACCTCTCCTAACCTTGGGATGGGACCTGGATTGAGGGAGGACAACAGAGGGTGGATCCCTGCCTCAGATCCCCGTGGGAAGCTCCTGTCCATGGGTGGAGACTTGGGAGGTGAATCCTGGGATGGGATTTTAGGGAATGGGAGAGGACGAGCCTCTAGAGGATGGATCCTTGTCTCAGATCCCGGGGAAGCTCCTGGCCCGGGGTGGAGACCTGGAAGCTGAACCATGGGATGGAAGTTTAGGGAATGGGGGATGGTTCTCTGCCCCCAGATCCTGTGGGAATCTCACGTCCCCGGGTGTCTGCCCCACCCCAGGATGTCCCAGCCCAGGCTGCTCCTGATCCTGATCCCGATCCTGATCCTGATCCCAGTCGTGCCCTCAGCCCCTACAATGCTGAGACCCCAAGCAGCTCCTTGCAGGAGGAGGAGACCCCAGGGGAGCTCATTCCCACTTCTCCTAACCTTGGGATGGGACCTGGGATGGGACCTGGATTGAGGGAGGACGAACAGAGGGTGGATCCCTGCCATAGGAACCTCCTGTCCTGGGTGGAGACCTGGGAGTTTAAGGGAGTTTAGGGAATGGGGAATGGTTCCGTGCCCTGAATCCCGTGGGAATCTCACATTCCCTGGTGTCTCCCCATCCCAGGATGTCCAGCCCAGGCTGCTGCTGCTTCCTGACCATGCTCTGTGCCCAGCCCAGCCGCGCCCTCGGCCCCTACGACGCCGCCTCCTCCCTCCTCAGCTGCCTCCACTCCGCCCTGGCCCAAATCCAGGAGAACATCCCCCAGGAAAACTCCGTCCTGGACAAGCGCGGCAGCGGCTTCGACCTCCTCCCGCCGGCCGGGAGGTGCCGGAGGAGCAGCGGGAACGGGAACGCGGCGGAGAAGCGGAGGAGGAGCTCGGGAAAAGGACATTCCCGGGGGAAGGGCGCTACAAAGCCGCGCCCCGGGCGCAGGCCAAGGGCAAGGCGGCCCCCAGAACCGGGCCAAGTCACGCTGTCCCTGGACGTGCCCACCAACATCATGAACATCCTCTTCGACATCGCCAAGGCCAAGAACTTGCGGGCCAAGGCGGCCGCCAACGCCCACCTGATGGCCCAGATCGGCCGCAGGAAGTGACCCCAAGGGGGGTCAGGGGGGGGTCTGGGGGGTCCCCCACAGGGGACTGGTGGCCACAGGTTGGGTGGTTCCGACCACCCCGGTTTCATATCTCCTCCTCCTCCTCCTTGTCCCGCCCTCCCGATCTCCGTCGATCCCGGACATTTCCACGCGCTCCAGGGAAGAGGACTTCGGCCCACAAGGGATGTGTCACCCCCCCGGGAAGGGTCCTGATTAAAGCTGCGGTCTCTTGGCTTTCCAGGGGGTTCTCCCACCACTTTGTTCTCCCACCAGTTTGTTCTCCCATCGATTTGTTCTCCTGTCTCCTGCTCCTGGTGCTCCGTTGGGTCTGTGTGGGCCCATAGGGTTTCCAAAGCCTCATGGCCTCGTCCCCACCACAGTCCAGATCCTTCTCCCTCCTAATTCCACAAATTCCCACCACAGTCCAGATCCTTCTCCCTCCTAATTCCACAAATCCCCACCACAGTCCAGACCCTTCTCCCTCCCAAATCCACAAATCCCCACCACCATCCAGACCCTTCTCCCTCCCAAATCCACAGATCCCTATACACAAAAATTGTGTCCCTGCACACAGTTCCCAGGGAAAGTAAAGAGACATTTCCCAGTTTCTCCTCCTGGGAATTCCCTGTGGTTTAAGGTTGTTTTGCATCCACTCCAGGGCCTGGAGGGTTTCCAAAGCCTGTGGTCTCGTCCCCACCACGGTCCAGACCTTCTCCCTCCTAATTCCACAAATCCCTATACACAAAAATTGTGTCCCTGCACACAATTCCCTGGAAAAGAAAAACAGGACTGGTCAGGAAACCTCAGGAGGGAATTCCAAGTTTCTCCTCACGGAGATTCCCTGTGGTTTAAGGTTTTCTTGCATCCACTCCAGGGCCTGGAGGGTTTCCAAAGCCTCGTGGCCTCATCCCCACCACAGTCCAGACCCTTCTCCCTCCTAATTCCACAAATCCATACACACAATTCCTTGGGAAGGGAAAAGCAGGACTGATCAGGAAAGCTCAGGAGGGATTCCCAGTTTCTCCTCCGGGAATTCCCTGTGGTTTAAGGTTGTTTTGCATCCACTCCAGGGCATGGAGGGTTTCCAAAGCCTCGTGGTCTTGTCCCCACCACCATCCAGATCCTTCTCCCTAGTGGATTAAAGGTTTGAACAGCACTTAAACTCACCAGCACTTAATCCACAGCCTAATTTAGACCACTGAATAAAATCCCACAGAATTTACCATCAGCACAACAGGAACTTGCTCCTAGGCCTGGCTTAACCACAGCACTTAAACTCACCAGCACTTAATCCACAGCCTAATTTAGACCATTGAGCAAAATCCCACAGAATTTACCACCAGCACAACAGGAACTCGCTCCTAGGCCCATCTTAACTACAGCACTTAAAGTTACCAGCACTTAATCCACAGCCTAATTTAGACCATTGAGCAAAATCCTAGAGAATTTACCATCAGCACAACAGGAACTCACTCCTAGGCCCAGCTTAAGCATGGGTCTAATGGACTAAAGATCTGAACAGCACTTAAATTTACCAGCACGTAATCCACAGCCTAATTTAGACCATTGAACAAAATCCCACCAAATTTACCACCAGCACAACAGGACTCACTCCTAGGCCCGGCTTAAGCATGGGTCTAATGGACTAAAGATCTGAACAGCACTTAAATTTACCAGCACGTAATCCACAGCCTAATTTAGACCATTGAACAAAATCCTACAGAATTTACCATCAGCACAATGAGAACTTGCTCCTAAGCCTGGTTTAAATACAGCACTTAAACTCACCAGCACTTAATCCACAGCCTAATTTAGACCATTGAGCAAAATCCTAGAGAATTTACCATCAGCACAACAGGAACTCGCTCGAGGCCACTGGAGGAGCAGTGACTGTTCCCTTGGGAACAGTCCCTTGGGACAACCGCTGGAAATGCCGGAGCCGGTCCCCAAGGTTCCAGGGCTGAATGTGCCCCCCTGGGCTGGAGGAGGGGACATTCAACCACGAGGTCTTTGGGGTGAGCAGCTTCGGGGTGCCTGGATCCTCCTTGGGGTCCAACTTCTGCCTGTCCACGCTGTCACCACCTGGAATTTTAGCTCCTGGGCTCCTTCCACCTCCCCAGGAAACAATTTGGGAGCATCTCCCACATCTCCAGCCCCGCCCCAGCAACCAGGACACAGCTCAGGGAACGACCAGAGATGGGGAGGAGGCAAAACCCCACCCAAAAAAGCACTTTTTAACCAGATTCCACTCCCCAGTTTGGCACCGGTCACGTCGGGGATTCCCTGCCTGCTCCCAGACCTGCTTCCTCTTGGAGCTGGGAAGAGTATCCAGCTCCAGCCAGGCAGCATTCCCAGAGGATATGAGGCACTTCCCTCGCAGCAGTAATTAGGGTTGATGATGATGAGTCTCCCAGCTCAGCATCTGCTCTTCTCCTCAGGACAGAACACCCGAGATTGGGAGGCGCCTCCCCACACAATCCAAGGAATTCTGAGCCGAGGTCGGGAGGCGCCTCCCCCACACAATCCAAGGAATTCTCTGAGCCGAAAAGGCAAAAAAAAGGTCTTTATTCACATACAAAAAAAGGCGGTTGCATAGAAGGACAGGCGCGTTCCTAACCCCAAAAAAAAGTGCTTTTACACTCAAAAGCCAGAGCCAGAGTTTCGCCATTCCAGCCAAAGCAGCTCGCAGCATTCCCCCCCTGGGAGCAGGAGGAGACCGGGATATCTCCTGCCTAGGCGGACACTAAGCCAGGCCTTAATTCAGCGATAAAACAGCAGCGTGGGCAAAGCTCAGGACACCCAGGACTACGCGAAGCAGGGGAGGGTTTAACATGCCAAGGGATGGTCCTGACGCCTCCTCCAGGCCCTCGGCACCACTTAGAAGGTCTCTGAGGTTTGGCTCCGCCGCGACCGGGGCCGCGTCCCCTCAGTACTCGTCCTCCTCGGCCTCCTCCTCCTCCTCCCCGTCCGCAGAGTCCCTGCCCACCTCCTCGTAATCCTTCTCCAGCGCCGCCAGGTCCTCCCTGGCCTCGGAGAACTCGCCCTCCTCCATGCCCTCGCCCACGTACCAGTGCACGAAGGCCCTCTTGGCGTACATGAGGTCGAACTTGTGGTCGAGGCGGGCCCAGGCCTCGGCGATGGCCGTGGTGTTGCTCAGCATGCACACGGCCCTCTGCACCTTGGCCAGGTCGCCGCCGGGCACCACGGTGGGCGGCTGGTAGTTGATGCCCACCTTGAAGCCGGTGGGGCACCAGTCGACGAACTGGATGGAGCGGCGCGTCTTGATGGCGGCGATGGCGGCGTTGACGTCCTTGGGCACCACGTCGCCGCGGTAGAGGAGGCAGCAGGCCATGTACTTGCCGCGCCGCGGGTCGCACTTCACCATCTGGTTGGAGAACTCGAAGCAGGCGTTGGTGATCTCCGGCACGGAGAGCTGTTCGTGGTAGGCCTTCTCCGCCGACACGATGGGCGCGTAGGTGGTCAGCGGGAAGTGGATGCGCGGGTAGGGCACCAGGTTGGTCTGGAACTCTATGAGGTCCACGTTGAGGGCGCCGTTGAAGCGCAGCGAGGCCGTGACCGAGGAGACGATCTGGCCGATGAGGCGGTTGAGGTTGGTGTAGGTGGGGCGCTCGATGTCCAGGTTGCGGTGGCAGATGTCGTAGATGGCCTCGTTGTCCACCATGAAGGAGCAGTCCGAGTGCTCCAGCGTGGTGTGCGTGGTGAGGATGGAGTTGTAGGGCTCCACCACGGCTGTGGACACCTGCGGGGCCGGGTACACCGAGAACTCCAGCTTGGATTTCTTGCTGTACTCCACGGAGAGCCGCTCCATGAGCAGGGAGGTGAAGCCGGAGCCAGTGCCTCCCCCGAAGCTGTGGAAGACCAGGAACCCTTGGAGGCCGCTGCACTGGTCAGCCTGCGGCGGAACGAGGCCTGTTTATCTCTTAGTTATCCCAGCCCTTAATCCCAAAGAAAACCAGGGATGAATCCCGCTCGGAGCCCTTCCTGAGGGGATTCACTCCGTGTATCCCCAGGCTGAGCACCTCCATTAAAGCTTTGCTGAGCCCCCCAGAGCAAATCCCAGCAGCAGCAGCCCTTGGAAATCACACAAATATGGGTTTGTTTTTTTTTTGGTTCTGGGTTTTTGGTTTTTTTTCATTTTAAGACTTTTCCCCCAAACCCAAAGTTCAACCACATCGTCCACAAATGAGTTATTTAGTGGTGTTATTTTAAACGTGTCCACTTAAAATTCATCAGGATTCGAAGTGATAGGATAAAGAATAAGGGGTACAAATTGAAAAAAAGGGGGAATTTAGGTCGGATAACGGGAATTCTTGGTGGTGAGGCCCCTGGAACAGGCTGCCTCATCCTTGGAAGCATCCAAGGCCAGGTTGGAGCAACCCGGGATAGTGGACCCGCTACAGAGAGAGTTGGGACAAGATGAGCTTTTAAAGCTCCCCTTAATATCCCGTGATTCCTTAATATTCCTTAATATTCCACAGCTCTAGCCCCCCCCGATATCCCAGGATTCCATGGCAATCCCGACATCCCTCTCACCATCTTGCGGATCCTGCTGAGCACGGTGTCGATGATCTCCTTGCCGATGGTGTAGTGGCCGCGGGCGTAGTTGTTGGCGGCGTCTTCCTTGCCGCTGATGAGCTGCTCCGGGTGGAAGAGCCCATGGTAGGGGCCCGTCCTGATCTCATCTGGAAAAGGAGAAGAGGAGCAGAGCAGTTACGGGGCTGGGACATCGCTGGGACAGAGCGAAACGCATGGGGATTGAGTCCATCATCAGCAAATTTGCAGATGACCCCAAGCTGGGGGGAAGTGTCGATCAGCTGGAAGGCAGGAGGGCTCTGCAGAGGGACCTGGATAGGTTGGAGAGTTGGGCTGATTCCAACAGGATGAGGTTCCCCAAGGCCAAGGGCCGGGTGCTGCCCTTTGGCCACAAGAACCCCCGGCAGATCCAGGCTGGGCCAGAGGGGCTGGAGAGCAGCCAGGCAGGAAGGGAGCTGGGAGTTTGGGATTGACAAGAAGCTGAAGAGGAGCCAGAGTGTGCCCTGGTGGCCAAGAAGGCCAATGGGTCCTGGCCTGGCTCAGGAACAGTGTGGCCAACAGGTCCAAGGAAGTGATTCTGCCCCTGGACTCAGCGCTGGTGAGGCCACCCCTGGAGTGCTGTGTCCAGCTCTGGGCCCTGAGCTCAGCAAGGCCCTGGAGGGGCTGGAGCAGGGGCAGAGAAGAGCAGCGAGGCTGGGGAAGGGACTGGAGCACAAGTGCTGGGAGGAGAGGCTGAGGGAGCTGGGGGGGCTCAGCCTGGAGAGGAGGAGGCTCAGGGGAGACCTCCTCACTCTCTGCAACTCCCTGACAGGAGGGGGGAGCCGGGGGGGTTGGTCTCTTTTCCCAGGCAATCATCAGCAAGACAAGAGGGCTCAGTCTAAAGCTGTGCCAGGGGAGGTTTAGGTTGGATATCAGGAAGAATTTCTTTGCAGAGAGGGTGCTCAGCCATTGGAATGGGCTGCCCAGGGAAGGGGTGGATTCTCCATCCCTGGAGGTGTTTAAGGACAGACTGGATGTGGCATCAGTGCCATGGGCTGGGAACCACGGCGGGGTTGGATCAAGGGTTGGGCTGGATGATCTCAGAGGTCCCTTCCAACCCAGCTGATTCTATGATTCTGTGAATGGCCACCAAAAAATAGGCAGTTCCAACTGGGAGCGATGGAAGGGGCAGGAATGACCGATTTGTCAAAGCTCCAGCTGCCTCTCCTCCGTCTTCCACCTCGAGACCCTAAATTACCCATCTTAAGGAGTTAGGACCCTGCCTGTGCTCCCACTTTTTGTGGGATTGGTCGCTGCGTGAAGCTGGTTTTTCAGCTTGTTCCCAAAGCATCTGGGAGAGTCTGGAAGGTCCTCAACACAAGGCAAAAGGCTTCCAGTGTTGATCCATCTGATCCAGCTTCCAAGATAGGCATAGGGAGCAGTTTTCCCTCAGCTCCAGGCAGCCTCTGAGGTTGGAGGCAGCTCCAGAGGGGTTTTGGATCCGCTCCGTCCCAATATTGGATACACTTCATATCCTACAGACTCAATCACTGCACTCCTAATTGAATCAAGACTAAAAATTAAGCTGAGCCCAAAGGAGTCTGCACTCCTTTCCTTGGATGATGATCCAGTGACTCACACATCCCACAGGGGGAGAGAGGGGGAGAAGCCCGGGAGGCAGAAGCAGGGAGAGGGATGTGAGTTGGGAATGATTTCCACCAGTTCCTCGAGCAAAAAAAAAACCAGAATTTGTTCTCTAGGGAGGTGCCACAACTGAGTTAAACACTCAGGGATCACCAAGGAAACGGGGAAGGGAAGGGGAACTGGAAGTCTTGCAGGAGCAAGAATCCCACGAGGAATTAGGTTGGGAAAAGACCTCCAAGATCGAGTCCGACCTTTGACGGAAGGGGACACCCCATTCCCACAAAACCACGGAGTGGTGGCACCAAAGGTGCTCCAGGGGGGGCATTAGAACCAGGTGTGCCACACCTGGATGGTGCAATTCCATCAAGGAGCACCAAGGTTGATAAATCCATGATAAATCCATGATAAATCCATGATAAATCCACGATAAATCACTTCACACCCGCTGGGAAGAACAGGCCTCAAAAGGAGGGATCAACCAAAGCCGGGCATGGTGACAGCATTTGTCACCCCCAGATCCACTTGGAAAGGCGAATCCCACCTCCTTTGGACGGCTGGGAATGTTTTATGGGAGCGGAGGAGCGGGATCAGCCGGGAAACACGGGCGGCAACACAATTCCCAAGGAAGAAGGGCGGGGAATCCCCAAAAATCCTCTTACCGATGACCGTGGGCTCCAGGTCGATGAACACGGCCCTGGGCACGTGTTTCCCGGACGCCGTCTCGCAGAAGAAGGTCTCGAAGGAAGAATCCGCCTGCTCCGAGCCGGGATCCGGGGATTTGCCCGGCTTGGACGCCGGGATGGTGCCGTCGGCCCGGATGCCGTGCTCCAGGCAGTACAGCTCCCAGCAGGCATTGCCCATCTGCACCCCGGCCTGCCCGATGTGGATGGAGATGCACTCCCTCTGGAACGACAGGAAAAGGCTCGGTAGGGAGGGGTTTGGGACATCCTGTGGCTCGGGGAGCGGGAATTCCAGCAATTCCAGCCCCGGTTGGAGTTGTTTGTTACGGCGGATAACGAGGAAAACAGGCGGAAAACAGGGGGAAAACAGGCGGCTTCCACCCGCTGCGGGGAGCTGGAGTTGGGATCAAACCAGGGCAGCCGGACACGGCATCCCGAGGAAGGGGACACACATCCATAGGAAGGGGACACACATCCATAGGAAGGGGACACACATCCATAGGAAGGGGACACAGAATCCATAGGAAGGGGACACACATCCATAGGAAGGGGACACAGAATCCATAGGAAGGGGACACACATCCATAGGAAGGGGACACAGAATCCATAGGAAGGGGACGCAGAATCCATAGGAAGGGGACACGGCACCCATAGGAAGGGGACATGCATCCATAGGAAGGGGACACAGAATCCCGAGGAAGGGGACACGGCACCCATAGGAAGGGGACATGCATCCATAGGAAGGGGACACAGAATCCCGAGGAAGGGGACACGGCACCCATAGGAAGGGGACATGCATCCATAGGAAGGGGACACAGAATCCCGAGGAAGGGGACACGGCATCCCAAAGAAGGGGACACACATCCCTAGGAAGGGGACATAGAATCCTGAGGAAGGGGACACATCCATAGGAAGGGGACAGAATTCCTAGGAAGGGGACACACATCCCAAGGAAGGGGACACACATCCATAGGAAGGGGACACGGAATCCATAGGAATGGGACATCACATCCATAGGAAGGGGACACACATCCCTCATTCCTTGGATCTGATCCAATCCCTAGGAAGGAGGAAGGAAGGAGGTGGGAAAGCAGGAAGCAGCCGAGCGGCGCCGGCTCCTCGCTCGGCCGGAGATCCCGGAGAAATGGGGCACCAGGGACAACAGCTCCAGGCTCCTGACCCAAAAACAAGGGAGAAGCCAAGCTTGGGAAAGCCACGTCCAAGCTTGGGAAAGCCACATCCAAGCTTGGGATCGCAGCAGGAAAGCAGCAGGTGCCTGGGGCCACAACAAGGCCCCGGGAGCGGCTCCGAGTCCTGGTTTATCCAGGTTTATCCAGGTTTATCCAGGTCACTCCAGGAGCCTCCAGGGAATCCTGAAGGCACCGGAGACTCTCCCAGGGGACTTTTTGATGGCTGTGCCATTCCCAGGATAATTGGCACCTGCCGCTGGGATCAAAGGGATGGCGGGGCCTCCCGTCCTGGCTCCCCGGCTGGGAGAATCCCAACTCCCAGAAAGCCGGGAATCCCACCTGGGAATGGCAAACCGGGCAGCTGAGCCCACCAGTGTCGCACCTTGGCTTAGGTCCGGCCTAACTGCACCGAGATAAGCCCGGTTTAGTTAGTCCTGGGTACCAGGAGAAGGACACGGGGCCACTTGTCCCCTCGGGATGGAGAAGTCACTTCTCCCCCCTCCAGCGACCTCACACACACACCCGGCTCATCCACCAAA
Source organism: Chiroxiphia lanceolata (assembly GCF_009829145.1). Classification (NCBI taxonomy): domain Eukaryota; kingdom Metazoa; phylum Chordata; class Aves; order Passeriformes; family Pipridae; genus Chiroxiphia; species Chiroxiphia lanceolata. Next base: position 1,552,209 of record NC_045641.1, on the reverse strand, counting down.
AAGCTGGAAAAACCAGCTGGATGAACATTTTTTTTGCAATTTTTTCTGAATTTTTACGACTTTTTTTGCAGATTTTCCTCACTTTTTATTACTTTTTTTGCAGATTTTCCTCATTTTTTATTTCTTTTTTTGGCAGATTTTCCTCATTTTTTATTACTTTTTTTGCAGATTTTCCTCATTTTTTATTACTTTTTTTGCAGATTTTCCTCATTTTTTATTATTTTTTTGCAGATTTTCCTCTTGTTTTTTTTTTTTGCAGATTTTTCTAATTTTTTATTACTTTTTTCACGGATTTTCCTGGTTTTTATGATTTTTTTTTTTTGGCAGATTTTGCTGAAATTTTTCAATGGCGTTTTTGCAGATCACACAGATTTTTCCGTATATTTTTGCTGATTTCCCTAATATTCCATGCGTTTTTGGGGCAGATTATACTGAGTTCTGACAAATTTTTTTGGACAATTTTTGACAATTTTTTTTTGCAGATTTTTGCTGAGTTTTAATGATCTTTTCACAGATTTTTATGATCTTTTCGCAGATTTTCCTGACTTTTGATGAATTTTTTTTTTGGCAGATTTTCCTCATTTTTTATTACTTTTTTTGCAGATTTTCCTGGTTTTCGACGAATTTTTATTTGGCAGAGTTTGCTGATTTTTTTTTATGACATTTTCGCAGATCACGCAGATTTTTCCATATATTTTTGCTGATTTTCCTAATATTCCATCAGCTTTTGGGCAGATTATACTGAGTTTTGACTGATTTTTTGGGAAAATTTTTGATGAATTTTTTCACAGATTTTTGCCGATTTTTTATGACCTTTTTGCGGATTTTCCTGATTTTTGATGAATTTTTTTTTGGCAGATTTTCCTCACTTTTTATTACTGTTTTTGCAGATTTTCCTGGTTTTTGGTGAATTTTTTTCACAGATTTTCCTTTTTTTTGATGAATTTTTTTTTCGCAGATTTTCCTGGGTTTTGACAAATTTTTTTTTGGCAGATTTTGCTGATTTTTTAACGACGTTTTTCCAGATCACGCAGATTTTTCCACATATTTTTGGATCTTTGACATTTGATGAGTTTTGGGGCAGATTTAAACCGAGCTTTGACTAAATTTTTTTTTTGAAGATTTCTGCTGAGTTTCTTACGATCTTTTCGCGGATCTTTCCGATTTTTACGACGTTTTCGCGTATTTTCGCTGACTTTCGATGACTTTTGCAGCTTCTACTCATTTTTCATTGCTTTTTTTGGCAGATTTTACTGATCTCTGATCAAACCACGACCCGCAGCTGGTTAAAACCCCACCTAAGCTTAGTCTGGGCCTCTTTCCCAGCTGATATTCCCTCTCTCCCAGCTGATATTCCCACTATGTGGGAAATGCTGCCCACCCCTCCCAGCGGGATGGTTGCAATACTTCCCAGCCCCCGGTTTTTCGGGATCAGCTGTTCCCGTCTCCCCGGATCCCACATTCCCAGATCCCACATTCCCAGCACCTGCTGCCCCAGGGAGGTATTTCCAGAACCCCGGGAATACCAGCAGGGAACGGGAACAAAGGAAATGAAAAAAAAAAAAAAAAAAAAAAAAGAAAAAAAAGAAAATTAAAACCATAAGGAACCAAAAAAAAAAAAAAATCAAGACCTGCTCTAAAGGAACAAAAATGCGGCTTTTCGGGGCAATTTTTTCAGGTTTTTTTTCCCCTCCCAATTTAAATATTCCAGAAAGTTTTGGGGTTTGTTGATTTGTTTTTTGTTTTTTGTTTTTGGTTTTTTTTTTTTGTGAGATCCCAGATCTCCCACATTCCCCATCCAGACAAACTTGCCTCTGGCTATTGTTGTCCAGCTGATTTTTCCCATTGGGAAAAAACAAAAAAAAAGAAAAAAAAACCCCAAACCATGTAAATATTTATCTGTTTTATAGCCAAGACAGCCCAGGCAGGAGCAGATTAAAGGGAAAAAGTTCAAAAAGCTCCGTGGCTTTGAAGTTTTCTTCCCCCTCCTTTTCCAACATGTAAAAAGGGACACCAGGAGATTTTTTTTCCAACCAGTTACTCCTTTGCATCCACAAAAAAAAAAAAAGAGTAAAAAAAAAAAAAGAAAGGTGCCACTCGTGCTACTCTTTAAATTCAAGTTTCCAGCTGGATCAGCCAGAATTTTTTTCAGGGGTTTTGCAGGTTGGTTTTGGTTTTTTGGTGTTTTGTTGTTTTTTTTTTTTTAATAACCAGCCTAAAAAAAAAAAAAATCCACTTAAATTTCCACAGCTGCAAAGATTCCATTAAAAAAAACCAAAAAAAACCCAAAAAAAACCACCAGGAAAAAGGGGAGGGAGGGAATTTATGGATTTAATATCTGATCCCAAAGGGTTTAGGGGAGATTTTTTTCCAACACAAAAAAAAAGTTCTAAAAAAAAAAAAGAGTTGCCACTTGTGCTACTCTTTAAATTAAAGTTTCCAGCTGGATCAGCCAGAATTTTTTAAGGGGTTGATGGTTGGGGGTTTTTGGGTGGTTTTTTTGTTTTTTTTTTTTAATAATCCACTCGAATTTCCACAGCTGCAAAAACTCGGGGAGAGAAGATTCCACTAAAAAAAAAAAAAAAAAACCCACCTGGAAAAAAGGGGGGAGGGGGGGGAGGAATTTATGGATTTAATATCTAATCCTAAGGGATTTTTAAGAGCAGACAAAGGCAACATGGCAGCTCGTTCCTAAAGAAAAAAAAAAGGAAAAAAACCCCTAAAAGTTGGGGTTTTAGTTCTCAGTTTAAAACGTTTGGAGTGTTAAATTTGGGGGGGGGGGGGGAGAAACAGCGAAGTTTAAATTTAGAGTTGAGTTTAGGATGGAGATAACGAGCTTTCAGCCCAAAAAAAAAAAAGAAAATTAAACTCAATTTGTCATAAAGAGACAGAAACTTTGCAACTCGGAGGCCACTCCGAGCAACATCCCTCGACTTTTCCCAAATAAGGAGCAAACCCCCCGAATCGACGACGAAGCCAGAAGTTAATGAGCAATTAGAGCGAAAACTGCTCGGGATTAACAAACCCCGGCAGGAAGGAAGGAGAGAAGGAGAGGAGGGGGGGGAAAAAAAAAAAAAAAAGAGCTGCAGGAGCCCAGAAAAACTTGGGGGAAAAAAAAAATAAACCCGAGGTTTATATTTTTTAAGTCGAGCTCGATCCGAGCGCGCTCTTACCATGGTGAGACCGGAGGCTTGGGAAGATCCAAGGAAAACAGCTGCTGTTCCTGCCCCTCTCTCTCCCCTCTCCGTGACTTTATAGCCCGGGAAAGGCTTTGACTCCACCTGGATGGAAAAGGAGTTTTCCGGGGCTTAAAGGAGCAGAGCTCCTTTTCCTTCGCATCCCCCTGGAAAAGGGAGAAGGGGATAAAATCATCCCCAGGATTGAACCCGGCTCAACGGGAGAGTTTGGCTTTGGTTTTGTCTTAAAGAGGCTCAACTCGAGGGGGGGAGAAAATGGAGAGGTCGAAATGTCGAAGTTTGGGGTCGGTTGAAAAAGCAGGAAACTCCAGGGAAGGTTTTGTGCCCCCCAAATAATTCACTTTATCCCGGGAAAAACGGCCTCGCCCTCATGGTTATCCAGAGCACTTGTCTGTTTTTAGGCACAATCCCACGATTTTGGGGCTTTGTTCCGGACTTCCATGGGAATCTCCTGGGTGTTGCATTCCGGTTTAGGCCCCTTCCTTGTTTTCTGAGCTTTGGGATTCGTGTTTTTTTGTCCTCCTGCCAAAGGATCGGGAATCGGTTTTGACCCCGTCCCGCGAGACCCGAGGATTCCTTGGATCTGATCCGTCCCTAAATCCCCGCAGTGCCCGGTGGACAAGAGGCTTTAGTGGTAATTTATTCCACTGATTCCCTAATTTGCCTCTTGGTTTTCCCACTAAAAACTCCCCCAAACCGCCTTTGGTTGATCCAGGTTGGAAGGTCCGGGGTGGGGGCGACGGCGGCGTCACGAACGGCGTCGAAACGAGCGACTTGGAGTCAAAGGAAAGAAGTTTTTTCCCTGTTTTTAGGTTTTGGGAGATCCCAAAGACCGGGAGATGCTGGAGGATTAGTTGGATTTGGAATCTGGGATGTGGGAGGGCAGGGTGGAGTTGGATGATCCTCAAGAAGGGAGAGCTCTAAATTCTCCCTTAAATTGGCCCTTTAAATTCTCCCTTGAAGGGAGACCTTTAAATTCTGGGGAGATGTTGGAGCGGGAACGCAAAAAAATGTGGGAATTTTCATCGCCTTGGACGGGCCCAAAACTCCCCAAGTGACCTGTTCTAAAGGTGACCTCGAGGTGTTTTAGGAGGGAAGATCAACCCTCCCAAAGAGGATCTGGAGAGGGGTTTAGGAGGGAAAATCAATGTTCTCAAAAAGGACCTGGACATTATTTTAGGAGGGAAAATCAATGTTCTCAAGAAGGACCTGGACATTATTTTAGGAGGGAAAATCAGTGTTCTCAAGAAAGACCTGGACAGTGTTTTAGGAGGGAAAATCAACCCTCTAAAAAGGACCTGGATATTTTTTTAGGACGGAAAATCAACCCTCCCAAAAAGGACCTGGAGGGTGTTTTAGGAGGGAAAATCAACCTCCTCAAAAAGGGCCTGGAGAGTATTTTAGGAGGGAAAATCAACCCTCTAAAAAGGACCTGGACAGTTTTTTAGGAGGGAAAATCAATGTTTTCAAAAAGGACCTGGACATTAATTTAGGAGGCAGAATTAACCCTCTCAGAAAGTACCTGGATATTATTTTAAGAGGGAAAATCAACCTTCCCAAAAAGGACCTGGAGAGTGTTTTAGGAGGGAAAATCAACCCTCCTAGAAAGTACCTGGATATTCTTCTAGGAGGGAAAATCAACCCACACAAAAAGTACCTGGACAGTGGTTTAGGAGGCAAAAAACCCCCCAAACTCCCAAAATACGTGTCCCAAACCTGCTGGTTGAGCAAGATCTTCTCCTCTTCCCAAGAGGAATCTGCTCCTCAGCAGGAAAAGGGAAAATGAGGAACTTGGGCAACTTAAGAGCATGAAACTCAATTAATTTATTTACTAAATAATTTATTTATAATAATAATAATAATTTATATTATAAATAGAATATATTACATATTATATTATATATTGTATATTATCCATTATATATAATATATTGTAATTATAATAATGTATAATATATAATAATGTATAATATATAATATATACTAATATATAATAATAATATATAATGTATAAAATATATACAATATATAATATATTATATAATATATATAAAAATGTATTATAATTATAATAATTTATTTATTTACTAAATAATTTAGTTATATTAATAATAATTTATATTATGAATAGAATATATTATATATATATTATATTATATATTGTATATTGCATATTGTATATTATCCATTATATATTATACATTATAATTATAATAATGTATAAAATATAATAATGTATAATATATAATAATGTATAATATATAATAATATATAATAATAATATATAACATATAAAGTATATAAAATATATATCATATATTATATAATATATGATATATTATATATGTTATATATTATAAATACGTTATAATTATAATAATTTATTTATTTACTAATAATTTACTTATTCACTAAATAAATTTATTTACTTAAATAAATAAATATTATTATTAAATAATTATTAAATTAAAATTATTATCATTAATAATTATTAAATATTGTTACTTATAAATTTATTTACTAAGTAATTTATAAATTCTGGGAAACCCTGAGTTAAAACTGTCGGGTGTGAATTCTGCCTTTTCCCGGGGGGAAAAATGGAAAGGAAAACAGGGAATTGCCGGTGGGATAGAGAGGACCTGCTGGCTCTCAGCTCCAGGACATATTTGGAATTAGCAGCAAGGACAGAGACCACCCCACCCCAACCACCCCCACCCCAGGGGACCTTTTTATAGCCAGACCTCGCAGCTGCTGCCTCCTTCCCGCTCCCACATCCCAAATATTCCCTCCCGGGGCTTCCCGGGGCTCTCCCTGCGCTGTGGTCGAGCAGCAGCTGCTCTTTGGGGAGAGACAGGATGGGGGAGGTCCCAAAAAAACACAGGGATGGGAGGCTGGGGATGAGCTGTGGGGAATATTTGACCCCCAACTGCAGGGACCCACCCTGTGCCCGGGGGGGGACATCGGGGTGAGAGACCCCCCTGTGCCCAAGGAGGATTCCCTGCTGGAGCAGGGGGATGCAGGAAGGAGGCCCAGGATGGAGCAGGAAGGAAGCCTAGGATGGAGCAGGATGGAGCAGGAAGAAGGCCCAGGATGGAGCAGGAAGGAGGCCCAGGATGGAGCAGGATGGAGGCCCAGGATGGAGCAGGGGGATGCAGGAAGGAGGCCCAGGATGGAGCAGGAAGGAGGCCCAGGATGGAGCAGGAAGGAGCAGGAAGGAGGCCCAGGATGGAGCAGAAAGGAGCAGGAAGGAGGCCCAGGATGGAGCAGGTGGATCCACGATGGATCAGGGGGATGCAGGGAGGACGCCCAGGAAGGAGGCCCAGGATGGAACAGGAAGGAGGTCCAGGATTGAGTACAGGGATGCAGGAAGAAGGCCCAGGATGGAGCAGGATGGAGCAGGAAGGAGGCCCAGGATGGAGGAGGAAGGAGGCCCAGGATGGAGTAGGAAGGAGGCCCAGGATGGAGCAGGAAGGAGGCCCAGGATGGAGCAGGAAGGAACAGGAAGGAGGCCCAGGATGGAGCAGGAAGAAGGCCAAGGATGGAGCACGGGGATGCGGGAAGGAGGCCCAGGATGGAGCAGGAAGGAGCAGGATGGAGGCCCAGGATGGAGATGGAGCAGGATGGAGCAGGAAGGAGGCCCAGGATGGAGCAGGTGGATGCAGGAAGGAGGCCCAGGATGGAGCAGGAAGGAGCAGGAAGGAGGCCCAGGATGGAGGAGGAAGGAGGCCCAGGATGAATTAGGAAGGAGGCCCAGGATGGAGGAGGAAGGAGGCCCAGGATGAATTAGGAAGGAGGCCCAGGATGGAGCAAGAAGGAGGCCCAGGAAGGAGCAGGAAGGAGCAGGAAGGAGGCCCAGGATGGATCTGGGGGATGCAGGAAGGAGGCCCAGGATGAAGCAGGATGGAGCAGGAAGGAGGCCCAGGATGGAGCAGGAGGGAGGTCCAAGAAGGAGCAGGAAGGAGGCCCAGGATGGAGCAGGTGGATGCAGGAAGGAGCAGGAAAGAGGCCCAGGATGGAGCAGGAAGGAGGCCCAGGATGGAGCAGGAAGAAGGCCCAGGATGGAGCAGGAAGAAGGCCCAGGATGGAGCAGGAAGGAGCAGGAAGAAGGCCCAGGATGGAGCAGGAAGAAGGCCCAGGATGGAGCAGGAAGGAGGCCCAGGATGGAGCAGGAAGGAGGCCCAGGATGAATTAGGAAGGAGGCCCAGGATGGAGCAGAGGGATAAAACATCAGAGGTTGTTTTATAAATATAAAACATGTAAATAAATATATAAAAAATATATTATATGCAATATATAAAAATTTTAATGTATTATATATATCTAAACATAAAACATAAAAATCAGAGGTGAGAAAACACCAGGGGATGTTTTAGAAATATAAAACATATAAATAAATTTATAATATATATATAAATATAATATACAATATATATAAATACAAAACATAAAAATCAGAGATGATAAAATGTCAGGGAATGTTTTATAAATATAAAACATATAAATAAATATATATAAATGTAATATGTAATATGTATTTATATATATAAATATGATATAAAAAATATAAATAGATATAAACATAAAAATCAGAGATGGGGAATGTTTTATAAATATAGAACATGTAAATATAATATATAATGTATATATTTATATATAAAAATATAATACATTATATATATAAATATAAAACATAAAAATCTGAGGTGACAAAACATCTGGGGATGTTTTAGAAATATAAAACATTTAAATAAATTTATACAAATATAAACATAATATATAATATATATTTATGTATATAAATATTATATATATTACATATATAAATATAAAACAAATATAAATATAAATATAAATATAAATATAAATATAAATATAAATATAAATATAAATATAAATATAAATATAAATATAAATCAGAGGTGACAAAACATCAGGGGATTTTTTAATTATAAAACTTATAAATAAATATGTAAATTTATAAATATAAAATAATATGTATTTATATATAAAAATATAGCACATAACATATATATATAAATATAAAACATAAAAATCAGAGAATAAAATATCAGGGGATGTCTGTGACAGAGTCCCACCAGGATATCACCTTGTGGGCCTTCCCCCTGATTCTGATCCACAGACACTCAACCTTATTGTTACTGACTTCAACTTCTGCAGGGTCAAGAGACAGAGAGGGAGCTGGGAGTTGGGCTGGGCAGGGAGCTGAAGAGGGGCCCGAGTGTGGCCAGGGGGGCAAGAGGGCCAATGGATCCTGGCCTGGCTCAGGAACAGTGTGGCCAACAGGGCCAAGGAAGTGATTCTGCCCCTGGACTCAGCGCTGGTGAGGCCACCCCTGGAGTGCTGTGTCCAGCTCTGGGCCCTGAGCTCAGCAAGGCCCTGGAGGGGCTGGAGCAGGGGCAGAGAAGAGCAGCGAGGCTGGGGAAGGGACTGGAGCACAAGTGCTGGGAGGAGAGGCTGAGGGAGCTGGGGGGGCTCAGCCTGGAGAGGAGGAGGCTCAGGGGAGACCTCCTCACTCTCTGCAACTCCCTGACAGGAGGGGGGAGCCGGGGGGGGTTGGTCTCTTTTCCCAGGCAACCATCAGCAAGACAAGAGGGCTCGGTCTAAAGCTGTGCCAGGGGAGGTTTAGGTTGGAGATTAGAAAGAATTTCTTTGCAGAGAGGGTGCTCAGCCATTGGAATGGGCTGCCCAGGGAAGTGGTGGATTCTCCATCCCTGGAGGTGTTTAAGGACAGACTGGATGTGGCATCAGTGCCATGGGCTGGGAACCACGGCGGGGTTGGATCAAGGGTTGGGCTGGATGATCTCAGAGGTCCCTTCCAACCCGGCTGGTTCTGGGATTCTATCATTCCATGACTCTCTAACATACAGAGCCACCCCTCTACCTCTCCTCCCCTGCCTGTCCCTTCTGAAGAGCCTGTAGCCACCCACGGGAGCACTCCAGTCATGTGAGTCATCCCACCACGTTTCCGTGATGGCGACTACATCAGAGCTTTCCTCGTGGGTCCCTTCCAGCTCGGGATATTCCATGATTCCCAGTGCTTCCCTCCCAGCCTCCCAAAGCTCCTTTAGTGGGGCTGGAAAGCGAAGCTTTACACCGAGTTTTAGAAGAATTCGATTTCAGCACAAGGCTTAATTTGAATTAATTGATTGATTCGATTGTCCAAGCCGTCCTTGGGTTCATGGGATCTTATTCCTGCCCGTTTTCCCGCTCCCTCCTGTGGAAAAGGAACGTTTTGGGAGCTGCTGAAAGGAAAATTCAGGGCAGTGGCAAAAGGGCATCGGGATATTGTACTTAAAGACCTGTTAAAGAGCTGTTAAAGAGCCATTCCCTGCTGAGCTGAACAAAGGGGAATTTGGGATCCCACTGCCACGGACAAAGCCAGGAGCTGCCTGACAATTCCAGTTATTCACAGTCCATGGAGTTTTTCTTCTGCTCTTGAGTCCCTGACAGGGAGAAAACGTGTCACTCAGCCCCGGAAAATGAGTGTTTGGGAGGTGGAAAAGCAAAACATGTTTTCCTTCAGCTTCTGAAAGCTGAGCAAAAACTTTTGATGTGGCAGCATCAAAAGTGGCTTTTTTTTGATGTTCGTACAACAGAACTCAAGAGAGGTCCAAATATAACAAGGTGCAAGGGGTGGGGCCAGAGGAGTAGGGTGACCTGCATTGGCCCAGCTTAGGTGCTGCATTTTCTAATCTATTAAAAAAATCCACTTTTCTCAATATCCAACAGTTGGGAATCACATCCCTGGAGCAGCTCAGGTACCTCTGGGCCTCCTGGAATTGCTGTGAAACCTTCCAGGAGTTGATTGTGTCAGCGGTCCTGAGTCCCTGACAGGGAGAAAACATGTCACTCAGCCCAGGAAAATGATTGTTTGGGAGGTGGAAAAGCAAAACATGTTTTCTTTCAGCTTCTGAAAGTTGGGAAAAAATTACACTTTTGATGTGGCAGCATCAAAAGTGGCTTTTTTTGATGTTGGTACAACAGAACTCAACAGAGGTCCAAATATAATAAGATGGAAGGTGCAAGGAGTGGGGCCAAAGGAGCAGAGTGACTTGGGTTGTCCCAACTCAGCTGCTGGATTTTTTAATCTATCAAAAGAATCCATTTTCCACAACATAAAAGAGTTGGGAATCACATCCCTGGAGCAGCTCAGGTGCCTCTGGACCTCCTGGAATTGCTCTGAAACCTTCCATGAATCGATTTTGTCACTGGTTCTGAGTCCCTGACAGGGAGAAAACGTGTCACTCAGCCCAGGAAAATGATTGTTTGGGAGGTGGAAAAGCAAAACATGTTTTCTTGCAGCTTCTGAATGTTGGGAAAAAATTACACTTTTGATGTGGCAGCATCAAAAGTGGGTTTTTTGGATGTTTGTACAACAGAACTCAAGAGAGGTCCAAATATAACAAGATGGAAGGTGCAAGGAGTGGGGCCAAAGGAGCAGGGTGACCTGCATTGGCCCAGCTCAGTTGCTGCATTTTTTTAATCTATATAAAGATTCCATTTTCCACAACATAAAAGAGTTGGGAATCACATCCCTGGAGCAGCTCAGGTGCCTCTGGGCCTCCTGGAATTGCTGTGAAACCTTCCAGGAGCTGATTGTGTCCCTTGGCAGGGTTCCTGTCCTGGCTGTGAACCACCTTATTATCCCCCCAAACACTCGCTGGCTCCCTGGAATTCATCCCAACTTCCATTCAGTTTTATCGCACTTATTTTCTTGTTGTTTGGGCTTTTTTTAATTTTCCTAGATGAAAACACTCTATTTTGTTTGGGTTTTTTGTTTTGGCTGGTGTTTTGTTTGGGTTTTTTTGTTTGTTTGTTTGTTTTTTAAATAGCTCTAAGCACCGCTGGTGTCACACCCTCTAATCTAATCTAATTTATGGCCTGGGGTTTTATGGCTCTTTAAATGTCTGGAGCTGCCTGGAATCCTCCAAAATCCCACTCTCCAAATAATGCAGGTGCTTTAAATGAGCAACAGTGGCCAAGTGTGGAAAATCCTGCAAGGAAACTTGACCTTTTGAGTCCTGAAAGAGATCAGTGTCACTGAGCTGGGC